>NC_053022.1:180562197-180725015 GCF_003073215.2 Triticum urartu | reverse complement strand
AAAGCATATGGTTTTATACAGACTTTTGGAGAAGCTTGTATTTACAAGAAAGTGAGTGGGAGCTCTGCAGCATTTCTAATATTATATGTGGATGGCATATTGCTGATTGGAAATGACATAGAATTTCTGGATAGCATAAAAGGATACTTGAATAAGACTTTTTCAATGAAAGACCTCGGAGAAGCTTCTTATATATTGGGCATCAATATCTATAGAGATAGATCAAGACGCTTAATTGGACTTTCACAAAGCACATACCTTGATAAAGTTTTGAAGAAGTTCAAAATGGATCAAGCAAAGAAAGTGTTCTTGCCTGTGTTACAAGGTGTTAAGTTGAGTAAGACTCAATGCCCGACCACTGCAGAAGATAGAGAGAAAATAAAAAGTGTTCCCTATGCTTCAACCATAGGCTCTATCATGTATGCAATGCTATGTACCAAACCTGATGTGTGCCTTGCTATTAGTTTAGCAGGGAGTTACCAAAGTGATCCAGGAGTGGATCACTGGACAGCGGTCAAGAATATCCTCAAATACCTGAAAAGGACTAAGGATATGTTTCTCGTTTATGGAGGTGACAAAGAGCTCGTCGTAAATGGTTATGTCGATGCAAGCTTTGACACTGATCCAGATGATTCTAAATCGCAAACCGGATACATGTTTATATTGAATGGTGGAGCTGTTAGTTGGAGCAGTTCTAAACAAAGCATCATGGCAGGATCTACATGTGAAGCAGAATACATAGCTGCTTCGGAAGCAGCAAATAAAGGAGTCTGGATGAAGGAGTTCATATCCGATCTAGGTGTCATACCTAGTGCATCAGGTCCAATGAAAATCTTTTGTGACAATACTGGTGCAATTGCCTTGGCAAAGGAATCCAGATTTCACAAGAGAACCAAGCACATCAACAGACGCTACAATTCCTTCTGGGATCAAGTACAGGTGGGAGACATAGAGATTTGGAAGATACATATGGATCTGAATGTTGCAGACCCGTTGACTAAGCCTCTTCCATGAGCAAAACATGATCAACACCAAGACTCCATGGGTGTTAGAATCATTATTGTGTAATCTAGATTACTGACTCTAGTGCAAGTGGGAGACTGAAGGAAATATGCCCTAGAGGCAATAATAAAGTTATTATTTATTTCCTCATATCATGATAAGTGTTTATTATTCATTTTAGAATTGTATTAACCAGAAACATAATACATGTGTGAATACATAGACAAACGTAGTGTCACTAGTATGCCTCTACTTGACTAGCTCGTTGATCAAAGATGGTTATGTTTCCTAACCATAGACATGAGTTGTCATTTGATAAACAGGATCACATCATTAGGATAATGATGTGATTTACTTGACCCATTCCGTTAGCTTAGCACTTGATCGTTTTAGTTTACTGCTATTGCTTTATTCATGACTTATACATGTTCCTATGACTATGAGATTATGCAACTCCCGATTACCAGAGGAACACTTTGTGTGCTACCAAACATCACAACATAACCGAGTGATTATAAAGGTGCTCTACAGGTGTCTCTGATGGTACTTGTTGAGTTGGCATAGATCGAGATTAGGATTTGTCACTCCGATTGTCGGAGAGGTATCTCTGGGCCCTCTCGGTAATGCACATCACTACAAGCCTTGCAAGCAATGTGACTAATAATTTAGTTACAGGATGATGCATTACGGAACGAGTAAAGAGACTTGCCGATAACAAGATTGAACTAGGTATTGAGATACCGACAATCGGATCTCGGGCAAGTAACATACCGATGACGAAGGGAACAACGCATATTGTTATGCGGTTTGACCAATATAGATCTTCGTAGAATATGTAGGAGCCAATATGGGCATCTAGGTTTCACTATTGGTTATTGACCAGAGAAGTGTCTTGGTCATGTCTACATAGTTCTCGAACCCGTAGGGTCCGCACGCTTACTGTTTATTGAGGATATAGTATTTATGAGTTATGTATGTTGGTAACCGAATGTTGTTCGGAGTTCCGGATAAGATCACGGACATGACGAGGAACTCCGGAATGGTCCGGAGATAAAGTTTGATATATGGGATAATAGTGTTTGGTCTCCGGAATTCACCGGAAGGAGTTTCAGATGTTTCTCGAAATGTTTGGGAACGAGAACACTTTATTTGGGCCAAAGGGGAAAGCCCACAAGGTTTTTGGAAAGCGCAAAAGGAAGTTTTGCGGAGTCCAGGGGCCAGAAGCCAGGGTCCCTGGCGTCTGGGTCTAGACGCCGGGAACCCTGGCGTCTGGCCCTGGAGTCCGAGAAGGACTCTTGCCTTTCGGGTGAAACCGACTTTGTGGAGGCTTTTACTCCAAGTTTCGACCCCAAGGCTCAACATATAAATAGAGGGGTAGGGATAGCACCCAAGACACATCAAGAAACACCAAGTCGTGTGCCGGCAACCCCGTTCCCGTCTAGTTTATCCTCCATAATATTTTTTCGTAGTGCTTAGGCGAAGCCCTGCGGAGATTTCTCTTCACCAACACCGTCACCACACCGTCGTGCTGCCGGAACTCATATACTACTTCGCCCCTCTTGCTGGATCAAGAAGGCGAGGACGTCATCGAGCTGAACGTGTGCTGAATGCGGAGGTGCCGTACGTTCGGTACTTGATCTGCACAGATCGTGAAGGTGTACGACTACATGAACCGCGTTGATAAACGCTTACGCTTTCGGTCTACGAGGGTACGTAGACATACTCTCCCTCTCCTTGCTATGCATCACCATGATCTTGCGTGTGCATTGGAATTTTTGTGAAATTACTACGTTACCCAAGATATACCTAGAGGACAAGTTGGTGCATTAGTCAATCAATATCGATTTTGATTAAAGGTTAAATGCATTGGAAGTGTAGATGTACTACACTTTTTGTTCTTAGCCGATGTACACTATTTTTTGGAAGATCGAGGGAGTACATGTGCATGCACTCACATACACAACCAAGGTAGTTGGCACGCAAGGGTTGGATTCCTGTCGCGCCTGCGTGAAGTTTTGTTTAACTGATTTCTTTCCTCTGCCAACTGACGGGTAGGACCCAGAAACCAGGTGACAATTTAACCAGTCAACAAAGTGCCACGTCGGCTATGTGGCTGGTCAGTAGGGTGCAATATGGTGCTCTACGATGAGCTAGTGATCGTATAATCACCGCAAAACTATATATAGTGACCGTAAAGAGCATATTGTTACATATGCTGACTGCCATTGTATTTTTCTCATTTCAAATTAAGCCATATTAATCGGAAAGGATGTACTATGGACTAGTGCTAGTACTGCTTTGATGTGTCCCGTCAACTCGCCGAACGAGGAGAAGCTTGCTTACTACACCTCTCCCTCGCCCACGTGCGCGGTGGTTCGCAGGACGAGGAGAGGGTTTTGACTACAGCGCCCTCTCCCTCTCCCTCTCCCTCGCCCTCGCGGTGGACGTGCAGCAGTTCAATCGGTGTCAAATTGCCAGAAGCATATTATACTGTAGTATCATCATTGTTGGACCTTCCGAAGAGGCGAAGAGTCAAGTGCAAGGTTCTCACCAGTACAAACTGTTGAACCTCCCGAAGAGGCAAAGATCCAAGCGCATGGTTTTATAGGAGTTGTTGTCCTAGTAGGAGTGTACTACAACTATAGCGAACGATGCTACTATATGATGCCGCCACATCACGTATATCCAAAGCTGTGCCACCTTTTTTTTCTCAAAGAGCGTGTTGGAGCCCGTGCAACAACCACACAAGTTGCACGTACACATAACACATTTACTAGTAATAAATTCTAAAGGACAAATGCCAGTATGCCACACAAGTTCTTCTCCAATTCATGTGATAAATTTGTGCACGACTAGTCTACATATATTCACAACGCTACCGTTCACAATTTATCGTACTCCACTTACACGTTATAGATGGGCTACATGTCCTCCTCCAGGTTCCAGTCCCAGGTGTTCTTCATGGATGGCACGATCAATAGCGGTGGGCAACGGGAATCATTGTCACAACTTTCTAGTCCGGTTCCACACAATGGAGACTCATCCAAGCTGAAGCGGCATAAATCAGGGATAGCGTGTCCCAGCATGTCGTTCATCCGGCGGTGCGCACTGAAGACACAACATGATTCATGAACGGCAGGCCTTCCATGTCATGCACGAAAGGTGGAATCCGCTTCACAATGGGGTAGCTGTCCCCAATGAAAAGCGAGTACTCTCCAAGAATGTTCCTCGGCACCCACGTAGCATCACGGGGGTCGTACTCAGCGCCGTTCATCTGGTACACACGACATCCCAGATCTGGACACATGGTGACGTACATAGTCAAGGTCCATGCATAATAATGTTGTGCTCAAATATGGCAGTCAGTAATACTGTGCAGCAAATAGTACTACTCCGGTATAGAGGAAGTAAAATAACCGGCTTATTATATATAGACACTCTTGGCTACATGGATGAGATAGTAAGACATGGAAAACAAAAATGGTGGCAGCTAGTGGGTTCAAGTCTTCAAGGGCCTAGCTAGCTATACGCGTCCTCTAAGGTAAAAAGTACTCCTACTAGTACGTAACTAGTACAACAATGAAAGAGAAGGCGAGAGGGTTAAAACATGGAATACCTGAGTAGATGGTGACAGTCCGATCGTGGTAGATTGTGTGACCATGTTGCACATCAGTGGTACCATGGATAATGACTGCTAAGATAGTTGATCTCAATATGCCAAAGTCAGCTACAAGGTTCCTGGTTAGACCGAATCGCGGATGCAAATGCACATCCAGGATCGGCGATCTTATTTTGATCGCGAGATGACTGGTCCCTGCAAAATAATGGAGTACCGTTACGGATGCAAATGATGGTTTGTGCATTCCGTTTGTAATCTCCCATACCGTAGGATGGCAACTAGATGAAACAAGTCCCCTGGCTTGTCACCGCGAAGATGCGTCCTAGATGGCGCACGACGTCTTCGAACGTGTAGGGGTACAAATCTGCCGCCGCCAACATGCACCAGCCTCTGCCGTTACTGCCTCGTGCATTGATGGCAATCCTTATGTTGAACACCGCGATGAGATAGTAATCATTGTAGTCGCGTCGTTTTGTCGCTGGGTCTGCAATTGCTATCTTCTTCAATCTCATGTAGGCATCATCATACGTATTCAAGCCCAGCTAGTTCGGAAGGCCGATCCCAATGGTGGAGAAGGGGTCTACCGGAACGGCCGCACTGCTGTGGATGTTATGCAAAATGATGGTGGTATCCCGCCGGAGGTATGCAAGCCAATCTTTGTTGGTACCGACCCAGGCCTATATATAAGACGGCAGGCAGCGGAGAAATTACGGGATGGAAATGGAATAACTAAGTACTACATGATCAAACTCCATTACCAACCTGCTCATCGGACAAAAACCGACTACCTCTCAACATCGGCAACTCTAGAGGAGTCAACGTGCAACCATGGCCAGGGAGCGGTGGACTGTTCGAAGGATTGTCCCATAGAAGAACCTCTCCTCGAGGACGCATGGAAGACCAACAAGCATGGCCTTTTCCCAAGCCTTTTTAAGCACCGTCTTGAAAAAGTTGGTGCAGGAAGCACCGAGTCTTGCGGCGGTGAGGACGTCGGTGCGGCGTGCGATTTCTCCCAGAGGATCATTGTCCAAGGTCTCCCAGCCCCGACGAGGAGGAGAACCGCCTGGCGAATCCATGGGATTAGCAACGAACTGCCTTCTCTTCAGGGGGAGGGGAACTGGCGAGGAGGAGATAAGAGCATAGTAACCGCAGGGCCTCGTCCCTTCAATTGTAGATCGTTCCTTAGCGAAGGGTGAGGCTATTATTTACTACTAGTACTAGCATTATGGGACGTTATGGGATTGCATTATACTGTAAATAATAACACTAGTAAGAAATTTTTGGCACTAGCTAGTAGTTTTTGGCGTGGATTAAGAAATTTTGGGTATATTTTTGCTATTTTTTGTACACGCCAACTAGTGTCAAAAAATGTCTTACATTATGTGACGGAGGAGTACGTACTCATACTGTAGCAGTACTAGTACTACTTTCTCAACTAGTAGTGCGATGTGCTGTACTTCTAGTATAGTGCACCAGTTTTGAACTCTTGAATCTCAGGGCCGAGGAGCTACAGTTGGAAGTGGAGGGTACTGCTGTTCTCTAGAACCATCGTTGTACTATCAATGCAGGGAAAGTACACCTGCGTAGTGGCCTAGTGGGTACTCTTGGTGCTCTATTCAGCCCCTCCTCTCACGTGGCTGTCCTACTTAGCCGCTCCTCTCACGCACACACTAGCAGCCTGTTTATCAGCGAGGGTTACTGTGGGGGCAGAACATTTCAGTTATTTGATACAGCGAGACTAGGCTTTTCGCTTCCATTTGTGGAGGTGTAATGGATCTCGTCGAACTTTGTTAGTAGTTCCTTCTTTATGAATGAGATGAAGGAAAGCTTTTGCTTCCGTTTCAAAAAAACACGTCAAGAGGAATTTCTTTTATAGTAGAGCCGATAATGGAGTGAAGTCCATGCGTGCAACGCCACAAGCTATAGAGTAGTAGTAGAGCACTTTACGTACAGATCCATATTGCACAGTTCCCAATGCCCCGCCAGGCTTTTCCTGCTCCTCGGGCTTAATTGGGAGGCGCTAGTTTAAATATGCTACTAGCTAACGAGGAAGCTGCAAGCCAGGTGCGGCTAGGGCGAGCACGTGAGCCACGAGATGCTGGGAAGGAAAACCCGTTCACATAGCTAGGCTATCCAGTGCACCCAGATTGTGGTGCCGCATGTCCGTTGGACTTCAAAACTCAAACTACCCGTGTAAAATATTGGCTCGCAGCGAATTTACTATTTTAAAAAAGGCTGCCGTGCGTTCGGCCGGGATCAAACCCACAAAACGAGGTATACACTCCCACGACCACTACTAGTACACGTTGGAGTACAACGCAACCTAGAATCGCCTTTTGTCGCTAGTAGTACATTGTTCCTTACATGAAACCCCTAATAATGCGAGAAACCACTAATAATGCTAAGAAACTACTACCACTTGCATACGTGGCAGACTTAAGATGAGACTACCTTATCAACCATTGTACATGCTCTTACCAACCAGCCCTACCAAGAAACGACTACTATACAAAGTGCCGTTATAGGCATGTTTCAACCCATGGCCCTATTTGAATACATTTGTTGTCAATCTAACCCTGCCATCCAAACACCACTTTGGTTAGAGTTAGTTCAGGGTTAGAATCTAACTCTAACCTCTGACTTAGAGTATCCAAACAGGGCCCATGTCGCCCATTAAGTTAACACCTTCTATTCGACCGGGTGTTATGACTTGTGGGACTTACATGTCAGTCTGCACAAAAATCACCGAGTGACCTCCTACCTCCGGCCCGTCCACCTAGTCATCCTCGGCCATGGGACGCAGCTACCGACGCCGGCATAAGGCAAGGTCAAAACCGCCGGCGGTGCGGAGCCCATCTTGCGGCAGCCTAGATGCCAGCTCCGTCCGGTGCTCGTGGTCGCTAGCTAGCCAAGATAGCTCTGTCCAGCTGCTTGTCTGCAAGGTTTGCTAGCTAGATTGGCACAGCAGCGCGGCTGCTTGCTCGCGCACGCCGCGCTAAGGCCAACCATCTGGCTCAAGCGAAGGCCAGCACGGTGGCTTGCTCGCTCGTGAGGCATGCTCGGGCCAGCCTGCCAACCCGTGTGGAGACCAGCACGGCGTCCGGCCCGTCCGGCGGAGCAGCGGCCAACTCGCTCATCACCGGCGCCACCGACGAACACGCATTAGTACCATTTGAAGTAATGTTTAGGTAAAATAATGATTTGAGGGGGAATAACAGGATAGAAGGTCACATGTGGGTCCCTCATGTCAACGGTCAAACAAAATGTGTTGGTTTAAGCTGCCTCGTTGGCACAGACATGTGGGCCAACCCTGTCATAAATGGGTTTAAACTAACCTAATCGGTACTCCCTCTGTCCCATAATATAAGATGTTTTTGCAAGCTAAACTAGCTTGCAAAAATGTCTTACATTGTGGGACAGAGGGAGTACTAGGTAGTAGTTTTTGGCGTGGATTAGGAAATTTTGGGTATGTTTTTGCTATCCTTTGTACAATAGATTCTTCCTAGGGCTGGTTGAAAGTGGTAGTTTTTTGTTAAATACTCTACATATTGTAAGTAGGAGTGAAAGTTAAGCTTTGGAACCCAATAAGCAAGGCTAATTACATAGTGCATATGTGTACATGATTGAAAGTAAATATCAACCATGAGTGACTAATATCTTGATGGAAAACTCGAAACTATGGAATACTAGGTTTTTTTTTGCATGGTTGGAAATACTAGCAATGTTCATGTGCATTGCAACGAATCATAATTAGAATAATACTTATTCACAAACTTGATACCAAACACTCTAATTTTGATATACATATATCACTAGTGATATATTATGTTTCAATTAGAATATATTCCTTGGGCTGTTTTGGTGAGGTCAGGGAGGGATGTGGTTGGGTTTAAGATACTAATTATGGGTTTTTCTTGCAAATTGGTAGACAAGTGGGATGTTGGTGAGAAAATGCAACAACTTACCTCATAGTCATTAGATGTAGATCTAATGGTCACAAACGACGGATGGTAGACACACCATCATCACCAACTTAGTCTTCTGTAGGAGTACTAGCAAGATCCGTGCATTGCACAGAACATCAAGATGCACTTTTTTATAAAACACTTGTTGTGATTGACCCATGCGGGAGTAATCCCATGTGTAAAAACTAATGATATCTTGAGAAATAGGAGATAATGTGAAGAAGAGTGGGGCGTGCTGGTGATTGGTGGTCGGACTGAGCGGAGGCGTGGGGATTGACGACGCCGGCAGCGGCCACCAGGCCAGTTTGTTCCAGAGGCTTCCTTTCTTAATTGGTCAAAAATGAGGTTGTTGGGGATAAGGATGAACGAGGGAAGGCCTTGTCTGCAAATGTGGAGAGGGGTGCGGGTATCTTTTAGTTTAATTTCCATCCGTCAGATATAGATCGGACGATCTATATTGCAAGATGGCACACATACCATCATCACCAACTCGGTTTTTTATAAGAGTAGAAATATAAGTATGGACATACAAATGTATTATCGATGCTTGTTTCCATAAACTAGCATCTACATTCTATTCAATGCCTCAGCATGTGAGGGCTTAGCACAATGACTTCTCAACTGTGTAAAACAAAGGTTTTCCCGTCGCCGATAAGGAGGGGGTGACGGCGGAGCGCTTTTTGGCTTGCTCTAGTCCTAGTAGTCATACTAGGTGGTCTAAGCACGTGTAGATTTATTCTTTTTCACATCTCATGTTCGCCGTACTGCCATGACTGTTGATGAATAGATGGTAAGTTATTCACGGGGAAACCCTTGTTAAGCCTGTTTGCGAGAGAGAGAGAGAGAGTGTGCGTGTGTGATATGTCTAGAGACTGAGGCAATGATAACATATTCTTTGTGTCTATGTGTGTGGAGGATAGAGAGAGACATGTACATGGGGCTTTGTGTTGTGTAACATGGAGACACATATACATAATTAGAGAGTGAGTGTGTGAGATACACATGCGGACATGGGGAGAGATGAGGATCCATATTAATGGGTGTTTGTGCGTGTCTGTGTGTGTTTGTGCGCACGTTTGTGTGTGAGAGGGAGTGTGTGTATGTGGAGTAGAGAGACCACTAATGATATAAACCTAGTATAAGGGAAGGGGGAATGGTGTGACATGTGTAGTAGCGGGATAGCATGGGTGTGGGCGGGGGGAGCAGACTATTTGGAAGAGACATCGAGTGTCTGTGGGAGAGGGGTGTGGGAGAGGGGGGAGTAGACTATTTGGAAGAAACGGTACACCATTACTGGGCCAGATTCCTCCTGGTCATTAATAGGATAAAGGACTGCCATGAGGAAGACGCAATTTCATTCTTCTGCAATAATTGCATGGACAAGGGACTCCTCAACGCCATAAGTCGCCGCGAAATTACACGCTTTGTCGACTTGGCATCCATAGTACGAAAGTACTGTGCGATGGAAAGCGCCTGGAAAACCGAAATAAAATTTTGGGATAATCCGGCACTAAATACAAACCCAATCCGAAATAAAAGGGTGCATTATCGCCAGACACCCAACACCAAAAGGCAAAAACTCTCTACAGGGCATGGAACCGTACTGGAGGGATGGCTCAATGGACCCTGTAAAATTCACAGTGCAAAGGGCGCCACACCAACTCATAGCCTTAGAGCATGTTGGATACTCCGGCAGGTGGCCAAAAGTGGCGAAGATCTTCTAACCCCAGAAGCCACAGAGCACCAGCCCAGGGATACCAGTATGGTATTAACAGTCTTCGAGACTTTCGCGTCAAATAATATGAGAAAACGAACACTCCACAGCCTTGCCGAAGTCTACCATGTGGCAACAATAAACCCATGGAGTGACATGGCTATTACTTTTAATGCCAGTGACGAACCTAAATTCCGAGCAGCCCGAGCACCAACCGCATTGGTCCTCAGTCCAATAGTGGACGACTTTCGACTCACCAAGGTACTCATGGACGGTGGCAGTGGATTGAACCTCATTTATGAGGAAACCCTTCGAAAAATGGAAACAGACTGGAACCGCATCGAGCGAAGCAGCACAACCTTTAGAGGAATAATCCCCAGTCGGGAAGCGCGCTATACAGGAAAAATCACACTAGATGTGGTGTTCGGCATGCCGGATAATTACAGGTCCGAAGAGGTCATGTTCCAAGTGGCCCCGTTCAGTAGCAGATACCATGCTTTATTAGGGCGGGAGGCGTTTACAATCTTCCAAGCCATACCCCATTACGGGTACATGAAGCTTAAAATGCCCAGGCCCAACGGAATCATCACTCTTGCTAGTGATCCGGACATAGCACTCCGCGCCGAAAATAAGACAGCCGCACTGGCCCTCGAGGCACTATCCGAAGCCCTAGCGGCCGAGGAACTGACTGCGCTGCGCTCCACGGTAAACAGGGACGACGTGATACTCGATAAAAGATCCAAGTCCACCTCCTTTAAACCGGCGGACGAAATAGTCAAAATCCAAGTACATCCAACGGACCCTACAAAAACAGCTTCCATCGGGATACAATTAAACCCTGATGTCGACGCCGCACTACGAGAGTTCCTACGCGAGACCTGGGACATTTTTCCTGGCACCCTTCAGACATGTCAGGAATCCCACGCAAGCTGGCCGAGCACAGCCTAAATATCCTAAAAGGATTCAAGCCAGTCAAGCAGGCTCTCGGCGTTTCTCCAAACCTAAGAGACAAGCCATGGGAGAAGAACTAGCCAAGCTATTAGAGGCCGGATTCATCAGAGACATAAAACATCCGGACTGGCTAGCAAACCTGGTGATGGTACCAAAGAAGGACAAATCCTGGCGCTTGTGCGTCGATTTTAAGGACCTCAACAAGGCCTACCCAAAGGATCCCTTCCCCTTCCCCCGCATCGATCAAATCATCGACGCTACCATAGGACACGATTCATTGTGTTTCCTCGACGCATACTCTGGCTACCATCAAATTAAGATGGCAGAGCCAGACCAAGCCGCAACGGCATTCATCACACCGTACGGCCCATTCTGCTTCAACACAATGCCCTTCGGGCTCAAAAATACCAGCGCAACATATCAGCGCATGATTCAGACATGTCTGGCAAACCAGATCGGCAAAACAGTGGAGGCATACGTAGATGACGTGGTCGTCAAAACCAAGCATGTCGAATCCCTAGTAGACGACTTGAGGCTCACATTCGATAAACTCCGAACATATAACATCAAGCTCAACCCGAAAAATGCGTTTTCGGCGTACCAGCCGGAAAGCTCTTGGGTTGCATTGTATCCGGTAGAGGAATTGAAGCAAATCCAGCCAAGATCCAAGCTCTGTCACAACTGGACATCCCAAAGGACCTCAAACAAATACAAAAATTGACCGGATGTGTGGCGGCTCTAAGCCGCTTTATCTCCCGCTTGGGAGAAAAGGCATTGCCCCTTTATCGCCTCCTCCGGCGTACCGAACACTTCGAGTGGACGGATGCCGCCACGGCCGGATTCGACAAAATAAAAGCCATATTGTCAACAAACCCAGTCTTGGCCGCGCCAAACATTGGCGAACCAATGCTATTATACATTGCGGCAACTCATCAAGTCGTAAGTGCAGTGCTTGTCGTCGAACGAGAAACAGATGGACACAAATTCCCCCTTCAAAAGCCGGTTTACTATGTGTCCACTGTCCTTACTCCATGCAAGTCACGGTACCCACATTATCAAAAGATAGCGTACGCGGTATTTATGGCGTCCCAGAAGCTGCGACACTACTTTCAAGAGTGTTCGATAACGGTAGCCTCGGAAGTACCACTTAACGATATTATAAACAACTCCGACGCAACGGGCCAGATTGCCAAATGGGCCATTGAGCTCCTCCCATTCGACATAACCTACAAGCCATGGAGAGCTATTAAGTCGCAAGTTTTGGCCGACTTCGTCGCCGAATGGACAGAAGCCGAACTCCCTAAAGAGTATGACACATATTCCAACTGGATCATGCACTTCGACGGCTCCAAAATGTTGGCTAGTCTGCGGGCTGGCGTCGTTTTGACGTCCCCAATAGGAGATACAGTTCAATACGTACTCCACATAATGTATACGGACTCCAACAATGTAGCCGAATATGAAGCCCTTCTACATGGTCTCCGGATGGCAGTATCCATGGGCATTCAACGCCTAGAGATGCGCGGGGACTCGAACCTCGCGATATCCCAAATAAATGGAGATTTTGATGCCAAGGATCCGAAAATGGTAGCTTATCGCAACGCCGTCCTAAAAATGTCAGCTCGGTTCGAGGGGCTCGAATTTCATCATATGGCCCGGGAAAACAATCAGGCAGCAGACGTCCTGGCACGCATCGGCGCAAAACACGATGCCGTCCCTCCCAACATCTTCTTGGAAAGGCTGTTCAAGCCATCCGTAGTATGGGAAGGGGAACCCGGAAATAACAAACCGGACCCAACCGCACTGCCTGACACCGAACATTCTGACATAATTGGAGGCTCTGCCAACGAAATAACACCTTCAGCCCCACGTAATAATGGCAGTCATAGCCCCGTGGACAGAACCATTCCTAGCCTACCTAACTAAGCAGGAACTTCCCGCGGACCAAAACGAGTCACACTGTATAGTGCGGCGATCTAAAGCCTATAAAGTCCATGAGGGAGAGCTTTATAAGAAAAGCACTACTGGAGTCCTTCAAAGGTGTATCTTCGAAGAGGAAGGATGGAATCTTCTTGCTGAAATAAATGCCGGACTCGGCGGTCACCACGCGGTGGCCCGGGCCCTTGTAAGCAAGGCCTTCTGTACAGGCTTCTATTGGCCGACGGCCTGGTCAGACGCTCAGGACTTAGTCCAACGATGCGTTGGTTGCCATCTTTTTGCTAACCAAAGCCATATGCTACCCGCCGCCCTCCAAACCATCCCCATCACCTGGCCCTTCGCGGTCTAGGGGCTTGACATGGTTGGACCCCTTAAAGGAGGAACCCACTAGCAAAAATACTTACTGGTCATGGTGGATAAGTTCACCAAATGGATAGAAGCCAGGCCTGTTAAGATGGCCGAATCCGGACCGGTGATAGACTTCATATCCGGGGTCGTACACCGTTACGGCGTCCCCCACAGCATCATCACTGATAACGGCGCGAACTTTACGGCCGACGAGGTAAAAATCTGGTGCAAAAACATGGGCATCAAGCTCGATTATGCTTCAGTCTATCACCCACAAACTAACGGTCAGGTCGAGCGAGCAAATGGTCTTATCATGAGCGGCATCAAACCCAGATTAGTGTGGTCCCTCAAGGAATCTAACACGCATTGGGTAGAGGAGCTCGACTCCATACTCTGGGGGCTGCGGACTACGCCGAATCGCACTACCGGATACACACCATTCTTTATGGTATACGGCGCAGAGGCGGTTCTTCCCTGCGACGTCATTCATGACTCACCTCGAGTGCGCATGTACGAAGAAAGAGAAGCCGAGCTCAATCGACAGGACAGTTTGGACGCCTTGGAGGAGGAGCGTGACGTGGCAAAAGCCCGTTCCGCATTCTATCAACAGCAGGCTCGAAGATACCAAAGCAGAGAAGTACGGGCCAAAACTTACAATGTTGGCGAGTTAGTTCTATGCCTGCCGGATATGAAAAAGGACAAACTCAAGACTAAATGCGAAGGTCCCTTCATCATTGACCAAGTCCTGACTGGTGGAGCGTACCGTCTGCGGGATGCATCGGATAATCGACTCGAGCCAAACCCATGGAACGCAGCCCGACTCCGAAGATTCTATGCCTAACGCCGGACTCTGTGTTCGTCTCCTTCCTCTGTCCCTTTTTTATACACTATCTGTCTTACATTTTTCTCCTTCTCCTTTTCTTTTCTCTCACAGCCTTTAGGGGCCCATTCGTGCCTTGTTTGCACGCAACTGGCGCGCTATCCGCGCTCATTATACCTGGGGGCTTCTTTAACAGAAGCTTATTCATACGGGCTTTATGCCCAACACATGTGTTATCCTTCCGCATGTACCCTTTATTCACCATTATATGCATCGATATGACTTAAGTTTTGGCCAAGCTGGGTTGCCTGGCTCTTGTATTTATGCCCTACGTTCCCGTTAATTCTGCTAGGGCATAAGGGGAGCACCTCTGCGATTGTTACTTCCGGGTCAGCCGGATGTGTACCTCAGACTGGGTGAAGCCGAAAGCTAGCGTTCTTAAGGGAATATTCGGTCGGTGAACTAAAGATGATTTTTTATTTACTTATGCGCCCCCAGATATTTTTCTGCGTCTCTTCTCGCAGTCCGGACACGCACTTTAGGGCATGCCTCCCAGGGAAAGGAACCCCTAACGGAACTATTCTCCCTGGAAGATGTTTCTTACTAACCATGTAATATAACATAACTAGTTGGGCACTTGTCTGTTCAAGCACTAATGACCCCTACGCCTGGTCTCCACGCATGCCTCGGTTCTTACTTAACCGAGAGGGTATTTGGATACACTCCGAACCGTCAGGTCCCAAAGTGGAAGCGAAAAGGTCCGCCATGACAAACGATTTACAATCCGGCTACAATCCGACATAGTCAATTTGACTGGTTGAATTCCTCTTCAATACCATCCAATAGGCTGTCTAGTCTACAGTCCTGTTGGGAATACTTTGCGACCAATTCTACTTGGCCGTACACTAATCTCACAGGGATCTCCTTCCCATCGGGCCCCACAGATCCGACCTCGGCCATGTGGTTTGGGCCAGCCTTCGTGTACCGCGTCTTCACCATAGCCCAGGCTTCCCTGGCGCCCTGACGGCGGGCCGATAACTTCTATAATCGGAAGCGCCGCCGTGCTCCCTTCAGCTTCTCTGCAAGCTCTCCAAGGCCTTCGGGCATGGAGACGGATGGCCACAAGGCCTGGGCGACGCCTTGCATCACCTGCCGAACTCGTTCGTGCAGTTGCGAGAGCTCGGGAAGAAGGTCACCAGTAGAACCGGGCATTTCCTCTACAGGACGACCTGTTAGCATACCTACAGACATAACTCTGTCAGCTAACTTCCTCGCCGAACTCTTCTTCAAAGTTCGTTCAAGCACTTACTAAATATGCCGCGTCGAAGCTGCCGATTCTCCTTAGAGTCCGATAGCTGGGCACGAACATCCTTTAGTTCCACGCCCAGCTTGGTGTTGGCATCTAGGAGATCATTCTTCTCCTGCCTCACCCTCGTAAGCAAGCTCTCACTGGCCTTCAGCTGGCATAGGAGCTGTTGCTTATCCGAATTTACTCTAGCGTCATCTGCAATTTTATTGTCAGATCTGCATATACGCCGCACTCCATATGATACTTATCATTCGAAGGATATATTACCAAAGGGGGTCTCCTTGGGCTCCCTTACTGCGGTCAGTACGGCCTGAAGTTGGGCTTTGCACTCTTCCAGCTCCTGGGACAGTTGGGTATTCTTTTCTGTAAGAACCTGCATAACAAATGATCCTTAAATCAGTTATTCTAACTGTTTCAAGTCTCAGGGGCTACTGATATATATAACCACCAAAATTTCTCACCCGTATGTCTTTTACATACTGCTCCGTGGCTCTGGCTAGACCATTTTGAGCGGCACGGAGTTATGCATCTCCCGAGTTGAAGGCATCCAATGCCTCTTGGGAGAAACAAGCATCACGAAGCACAGTCCGGCGACTCCTGTGATTCATGGCACTTTCCACCTCGGAATTCGTGGCGAACAGTTTATCCGCATCCTCTGTCGGAGGAACGCCCAACGCACGCCTCGTATCCGTTCCTGCCTCCAAATCTGGCCTTGGAGCCTGGCTGGTGGAGGCGCGATTAGTAGCCGCTCCGGGTATAGTCCGGCGAGCGCTCTTTTTCCTAAAAAGAAGGCATGGGCGTTAATATGCCTCTAAGAATAATGTCTTGGAACAAAGACGGCGCGCTGTACCGCTGCGCCGGTGTCTCAATCCAGACTGCGGGTCTTTTCAGCCTGCCTGGCCTCGCGGCCCCTTGTTGGCTAGTCGCTGCAGGATCGGCCTTCCGCCTTGAGGACCTCCCCTGCAAAACACGGTTGTTATACGGTAATCAAAAACACGCAAGGACGGATCCTTTTTCGAAGTGCTGGGACTTCGGTCTCAGTTACCTGTGAGGCTGGAAGTAGCCCAGGGTAATCGGCCGTAATGGCCACCAGAGCGTTGTCATTGCTCAATTAGTAAAATACCCCATCGATCAGCTCCACAGATATGTCCGGATCCTCCTGGGAGGCCGGGTCAAGGGACCGTTTCGGGTCCTCGGGTTGGGGAGGGGGTTGTTTATCTCCCTTACAGCCTGGCGCAGCTCCTGCGTTGAAATCGCTAGATTGAATACTTAACTATGGGAATATGAAACGGATGGGCGAGAAAAAGTTTCCGCTTACCCAGCTCGGAGGATTGTACATAGAAAATCGGCCCTGCGGTTTGACGCGGAGGAATTCCTCCTCTTCTCCCTTGTACAAAGTGGATAAGATCTTTATTAGATCAGCAACCGATCCCGGCCCTTTACGGCCGTAGCGGGTGGCATCATCCTCCCTGTTAAAATCCCACATGGGGTGGCCTCTATACTGAAGATGCTGCACCCCCCGCATAATACATGTGGCCATGACCTCGATCATGGTCAATCCGGATCGAGCTAACAAACTTATCCGGCTCATTAGGTAAAGAACGTCCCTGTCATCTTCCTCCAGAGAGCTCCATGGACGCCAGCTCCGAGGCTTCTTCAAAGGAGCGTTGTCGAACTCAGGAAGGCCGATTCGAATAGGATCCAGGAGAGGGACGTCTTCTATATAAAACCATTCTAAAGGCCAGTCTTCGGACGTCTTCTTTGGGGTTCCGGATAGATATCCGGTCCCGGCGATACGCCACACTTCAGCTCCGCCCACCTGATATATTGACCCCTTCTGAGAACGGGGCACAAGGCAGAACAACTTTTTCCACAGCGCGAAATGAGCCTCACAACCCAAAAACAGCTCGCAAAGGGCTACAAATCCCGCGATATGCAATATGGAGGCAGGCGTATGGTTGTGCAACCGGAGGCCGTAGAACTCCAGGAGCCCCCAGAGAAACGGATGAATTGGAAATCCGAGCCCTCTTACCAAATGAGGGACAAGGCATACCCGCTCTTTCTTGGAGGGATTGGGAAAGCTCTCCGCTTGCTCTCCGCCATTATAGGTGGTGAGCCCGGCTCGAACCGGGACCATGTAAGCTGGGGGAGAAATCCCTTGGTCTGAAGCATCACCAATTTGCTGTGCGGGACGGAACATCTCTCCCAATCTCCAGGCTTGGGGCTAGGGAAGCGAGAGGAGGAGCTACGTCGACCGGCCATGATGGAATGGATCTCTGTCGGATGCGCTCTGACGAAGGCTCGCCAAGGGAGGATGGTGTGACTTGGATCTGAATCCTCGTCTTTTTAATAGGCAGCTCATTCACATAGCTAGGGGGGTAAATGTAAAAACACCCTGGCTTTTCAAATTTTCTCGACACGTGGAAAGTGGCCATTATTGGGCGTAGAAGCCAAGGAGCGCAACATTCACAAGATGCCGGACACTATTTCAAACAGGTACACGGATTTTTGGAGAGGAACCCGCCTTGCAATGCGGAAGACAATCTGCACGCCGGACTCATCGTCATTGAAGCCTGGTTCGGGGGCTACTGAGGGAGTCCTGGATTAGGGGGTGTCCGGATAGCCAGACTATAACCTTTGGCCGGACTGTTGGACTATGAAGATACAAGATTGAAGACTTCGTCCCGTGTCTAGATGGGACTTTCCTTGGTGTGGAAGGCAAGCTGGGAAATATGGATATGTAGATCTCCTCCCATTGTAACCGACTTTGTGTAACCCTAGCCCTCTCCGGTGTCTATATAAACCGGAGGGTTTTAGTCCATAGGACGAACATACAATCATACCATAGGCTAGCTTCTAGGGTTTAGCCTCTCTGATCTCGTGGTAGATCTACTCTTGTACTACCCATATCATCAATATTAATCAAGTAGGACGTAGGGTTTTACCTCCATCAAGAGGGCCCGAACCTGGGTAAAACATCGTGTCCCCTGCCTCCTGTTACCATCCGGCCTAGGCGCATAGTTCCGGACCCCCTACCCGAGAACCACCGGTTTTGACACCGACAGAGAGAGAGAGAGCTAGTGACGGAGAGAGAGAGAGAGGAAGAGAGGGGGCGAGAGAGGGGCCGTTTTTGTCCATAAATGGCGTATAGATAGGGAGACAATGTTGATGTTTTTTAAAATTGGCCTATGTACGGAGACACAAGGGAAGCGAGTCATCGTGTGTGTGATAGGGACTTCATGAGAGATCTAGAATAGATGGTGTAGACAACAATGTTAAAGATCGAGAACGATGATACATTAGGGAGCTATGGAAAGAGTCACGACATATATGTATACAGGGAGGAGGGCGGGTCCGCATGTGGGAGAGATAGAAAGAGGAGAGTGGTGCACAAGGAGACAAAGTGTGCTTGTTTGTAGTGGGGGTGGTGTGTGAGTTGAGTGTGCGAGAACCACATAACAAGGGAGATAGACATTTGGGGGTGACATTTTGTTTGTATGGGAAAGATACACTCTACATAGTGCGTGTGCTTAGGAAAGAGAGATGCCGGGAGACCTAGATAGAGACTGGGGGAAGAGATGTGTGCGTGCCCAAGAGACAAAGTGATAGAGACCTATATTGGGGTCCCGACTTTAGAAGAGAGAGGGGTGTTAATGTGCTTGTGTGTTGGTGTTTGGGGGAGAGAACAACTTCTGTGTGTGGGGGGGGGGGCTACGAGGGGGGGGGGGGTGGGGGGGGGGGGGGGGGGTTGGCTTCAGATAAAGAGTGAGGTGTCTATATTCGAGGGACTTTAGCGTAATTGAGATATACATGGTCAATAGTGTGTGCACTCATGGTTGATCAATTTGTTTCACAGTTTGGACTATGATATAACGATACTTGAACATGCGTGATATACCTTGATTTACCAGAATTACAAACCTAAGATCGGAATTTTGGAATTCGACTCCATCATTAGCTTTTGTAATTCATTTAAATGGAGGTACTTTTTTTAAGCTGGGATTCTTGATTTCAAATTCATATATCAAACCTAGAGATATACACATACGGGCATGTTCAAACTTTATAATCATCCACTTTATTCATACACATACACATTTTTGCTTTTGTCATCATATTTAGGATAAACACATTTGGAATTTCATTTGAATTGGACCGTATGATGGTATTTGCTTGTAGTAGCTCAATGATCCATATTTGAATTGAATGGATAATCTAAGTTTCGAGTTGGAGACATTGATTTTCAAAACTTGCATTTTTTTGCATGCAAAACAAACAAATTCTCAGCCATGATATCATAGTCGGCCGTACAAGAGCAGAATATAATTTGAGGCGCCAAAATCTTTCAAACTTCCCGCTCACATCGAAATATCTCACGCCCGAAAGTTTAGCCCTCGATATTCCTGTTTTATCCCTGCCAGATGAACAGAAAAGGGCTGCTTTGGTAACTCCATTGTTTCCCCCTCTTTGCCCCCAACATTCTTCCCTAGAGCCCCTCCCCTTCCCCTCCCCGACCCCCAACCACGGCAAGCCGCTAAATCTAGTCGGCCGCCGCAGCGGTGGGCTTCACACCCCGACGGATCTACCTTCCGCACCTTGGAACCCCCAACTGCCAACTCACCACTTCACCGGAGCCGCTTCAGCGACTGGCTTGTCCATCACTCCAAATCTCCTTGACCGCCATCATGGTCCACCGCACCGGATCTGCTTAACCGGCTCCCTCGTCCACCACAGTGTAGGCCCTTCACTAACTCCCTCGTCCGTCCCTTCGCTGGCCCTTCATACAAGCCCACGTCCGCCGCAATAGATCCGCCTCACCGAAAGCATTGTACAACGCGCCCACCGAAGCCTTCGTCCACTGCACCGGATCCACTCCACGAACGCCATATTCAACTCCACCGGCCCTGCTTTACCGGCGCCGTAGCCTCATCAAGTTATTTTGATTTGTACTCCTTCGGTTTTTCTCTTTATCGTGCAACTGTTCACTTACCACAGATGAGCTTTCTTGTATGTCGACAGGCGCCGCAACCGTAGCACCGGAGCCGCTTCAGCGGTGGTGACAGTCGGCCGAAACTCGACCGCAACACGAGCACCATCAACGATCCTTAGCTATCAAGTATGCCAATGATACCCATACACCACCGAGAATTAGGTACTATTATCCAACGGCCGGCGCCCACGTTCACTTTCTTAGCATAAGCACTGCACCTTTGAATTTCTTCAAGGCATCATTCAGTTTTCCATGAGACGCGTTATTCTGCTTGCACCTGTAGGGCCATACTTCTGGCAGTGAACATGTTACATGTGCTCAATTACATACCATTGCACATATAGTTAATATGTTTTAGTTTTGTCCTAAGTATTATTGTACTTCCTAGATATCAGTGCCTACTATTTTACTTCTTGCATGCTATATTTATGATAATGGTGTTGTTCTGATGCCACATGTTGGTTCCATCAGACTGCTTCATGTTCTCTATGCTTAATTACACATCAGCAAACTAGCATGTGGTTCCGCTAATTTTTGTTCGTTTTACCCTACATTTTTTGATGCTAGCTATTACATCACTGCTCCGAGCCTCTGTTCAATACTTTTTTGTGTGTTCTTGATCTTCCCAAGTTGCATGACTAATTTGATGCTTCTATTAATTATGGAGCTGCCAACCCCATCAAGCAAAATATTTGTTCTTTTGGGGTTGGCACCTCGAACAAGCATAAAAATAGTGGGAAGCAGATATATTGTCGTGTATGCACACACCCTTCTTTCATTAGTTTAGATGAACCATTGTTGATCAATTCAAACCAGTGCATGAAATTAAAATTAATTTTACCTAAATAGAGGGTGCAGAATAAACTACAACAATTAGATTTGCAACCACGGGATGCTGACGATATCTTCAAAGAACATTGCAACAACAGCGAGGCTTGACAGCAACATATGGTAAGCTAGTGTGTTTTAGTACATGTGAAATGTAATGCATGTGGGATGCTTTCTTGGCTTGTGCCCTCAACCTGTAATCCTACAAAATAACAAATAGTTCAGTTGTCTGCTTTGCTGTATTGCTTGATTCGAATGCTTGTTTGTTACTTGTTACGCTATACCTGAGTTGGCCAATATGTCAGCAGTGCCTGTTGTACTATCGTAAAGAAATGCATGCCTAGTTCATTTGAGTCCTTAACTTTTCCTCTGAACTTCATCACAAGACTGTCTATGTAGTTTATATGAGGCCACACTGTTAAGTGCTTTCTCAGATTATTTCAACTGCTTAGATGCCTTGGCAACTTAAATATAGTGGTGGTACACTCCCTTTCAACTAGGGATGTCAATTGGGTCCCGTTTAATCCCGATTAAAGTCCATTAGTGGTATGATAGTTCAAAAGAGTTTGTTTTTTTGAGGAAAATGAACCAGGGAGCTAGCAAAAACTAACTAGATGGGACTGCCGGATGTTGTTTATTTGCCACTTACATCCCTAGTTTCATCTTACCATTTTAATTTCTTTTCGGATGATGCTGCTTCGAACCATTAAAATATAGCTTGCCATGCTCGACAATAATTCGTATGTCATTTACCATGTAAGATTACTGCCTGGATCATGCAATAACTATCTATTACTTATGTACAGCGGAAACCTTTCAGCATGCTGTTCACACTAGGACACAATGTACAACCCCAAAATCTATTTATGGAAGCAGTGCGCCATCCATGTTACCAGATGGTAGAATTTCAGAGGCAACACCGCCGAAGAGCAGTCTGAGCACAAATATTATAGTTCTTGAGGCTCTACTAGAGGCAGAAAGAGACGGTGTGGCTGCCATGAATGAGGTAATATCGATCTTGAAGCTGGAAATTATGCAATTAGCTGCACGCATTATGCAAGCAACCCAAGAATTGGAGGAAGTAAGAATGTTGCATTTTAAGATGGAGGAGGTCCTGCTGCTTCTGCTATCTGAAGCCCAGGGTAATCCTAGTTCTTATTTAGATAGTAGTTGAAATTGTCATTAGATTATTGTACTTGATTGTTGTGTCATGTCTCTGAATGGATTATGTTGTAAGACCCCCTATGTTGTCCATGTGTTGTAATGATCCGAATTTCTTAGGCGAGGTAATCATCAATACTTGTATGATTGCCATAAGGTGAATTGTTTTTCGTGTGAGCATATTGTATTGGATGAAATAAATGTTTGACTCAAAGTGTATCCAACCTACTGAATTCAAAGATCACGGCATTTCTAAATCATAATCATATATAAAGGTGGAATAAATCTTTGTAGTGGTTTTGAAGAAATAAATAACAAAATGTAGAATTATCTGTGGATATTTGTAATCGAATAAAAATTGGATTGGGATTTAGTTGCCACGGCCCAGGGCAAACATGAATGCTAATTCTCCCAAGTTTTGAACGAAGCGGCTAAACACCCACTATCATTTGTGGGCTGCCTGAAGCAAGTGTTTGTGAGATGGAAATTACTGTCTACCCCTGACACTTGACATCCTTATCAACCGGATTTACACTGATGGTGATAGGGGTAGACTAGTAACTTCAATCAGACGTGACACAATGGCCTTTGAACCCATTCAGACACGGTGGGCGCCAAACGTGGGCGGAAAAACACATTTGATTCAAGATCGTCCGAAAGACATGTGTCTCTCCCTCCATTTCCCCATTCAATCACGGTGGGTGGCAAAACAACCTTCCTCGTCCGAAATCGATGTAGGCTAATATTTTAAATAGGGGCAGATGTGTAACTTCCCTCAAACGTGACACAACCACCCTACCTGTTAGCCCCGTTCATACACCGTTGGCGCCAACCATGGGCGGCAAAACACCCTCTCCTCGCCCAAAATTGTTACCAGCAAATATTTGGGAGATGCGAGATTACCATCCTATCCCCAACCACGTGATGTCCGAAATTTTAAATGGGGGATAAGTTCGTAACTTTCCCACATTTCAGACAAGCGCGTCCCAAAGTTTGAGATCCCCCTCCCCCTCCATTTCCCCATTCATACATTGTCGGCGCCACGACAACCTCCCCACTGCGGCCAGCCTCCTCCGTCTGCCACCCCATCCTCCACCTTGCCGGAGCCGCTACCCCTACCCCGTCATCCACTTCAAGAGATGGACGTCTCTCATCCACTGCGCCGGACCAGGATCCTTTCATCGCGTCATCTCGCTTCATCGGCGCCGTCGTCCACCTTGTCGTTGCCGCTCCTATGACCGCCTTGTCCACGACAACAGGATTTATCCCCCGACCCGGCCGTCTGCCATCTAAAGTCTTCTCCCCCGCCGTCGACAGCCATCGCACCCGCAGCACCCTCAACATATCAGTAGGGGCCTACACGGCGTCGCAAGAGAGGTGGTACTCTTCCATATGTGCTTAAGTTATTGATCTCACCCAGAAAATAGATCTTAAATTGTTTACTGTACTTTTCTTTTCCGTACCAAATCGTAGTGGCTAGTTGAACGCAAACATTGGTTGCGAAGTAGCTTTGTCCGGTTTGCACCTTCAGATCCGCCAAGTCACGGTCACTATACACGTAAAGCTTATGGTTTCCCCCCTTTATATTCACTACCATTATCGTAGGTGCTTCACTCCTTCGTGTCGTGCTAGCACTGCTCCTCAAGACCTCAACCCATCAAGAGAAACAACATGCCACTCATAATTCCAAAGCTTATGTGTTGAAATACGAATCTGATATGATGCTCATATTACTAAAACAGAGAACGTTTAATTGGTCACCTAATATTCCTATATTCGTTTCGAAAAGCATGTGGGCCACCCACTGGTCCAGCTAGTTCCACTTTCCTGATTTTACTCTTGATGCTTAGGGTTTTCCCCTTTTATCTACTCTACTATGATCTGCGTAGGTGCTTTCTGTCGTACTAGCATTACTCCACCCTTCAAGCTAAACAACACAACACTCAAAATTCCAAAGCTTAGCTGTTGAAATATGATTGTGTTATGATACTGATATTAGTTAACAGACACATTTAATTGATTACCTAAAGGTCCCACTTGAGTTTCCAAATGCATGTCGCGACATATAGAGAGACAACACAATTGCATTTCTTTGTAACTTGTTGAATGTACTTTCTTGTCCATACCAAATCTTAGTTGTTATTTCAAAGCAAACATCGGTTGCTAACTACCCTTTGCGCGGTTTGCAGCTTCAGATCTGCCATCCCACTGCCACGGTCAACACTATACTCATCATGATTACGGTTTACCCATTTTATGATGACCACGATCAGCCTACGTGGTTCGTGTCGTAATAGCACTGCTCCACCCATTGAGCTAAACAAGCTTATTTGTACAAATTCAAATATGATATTATGCTGATATTAGTAAAACTGAGAGATGTCTAATTGGTCAGCTAAATGTTCCTACTTTAGTTTTGAAATGCATGTGAGTCACATATGGAGAGACTGGAAGGAATAGTATTTCTCTGTGCGCTCTGGTTCATCATGGGTGGCCAACCGACATTGTATAGAAAGACTTGTAATATCTTCAATCTGCTTGCTCTTCTTCTCTTCTTTAAGATGATCCTCTTCTCTTGCAGCCGACTGGTCAGGTCGAGTTATTCTCCCTTGGTATATTTCGAATCTATCAGGTCAGGCCAACTTGTTCTTCTTTACTATATGTTGAAGCTGTCATCTGCGAAGTATCATCACATCTGGAGCTCTCATATTTTGAGTAGTAGGCCACATTATATTAATGCACACACCAAATTACAGCATGCATGGCACCTCTTAGAAGAATTGCAGAGATAGCACAAAGGGGTTTATAGGGAGGAAGTATTGGATTAGAATCACTTCTGCATTACAAAGATAATCTCACTTGTTTTTATGTTTTCATGCATGTCAAGTATTGAACATTATCAAAATTAATATGAGAATGGGTGCACGAGAGGAATATTGCGGAACAATCCACTGGCTAACAAACTTGGCATGGTGGAAGATGGCCTATCTTATTCACCCATCAAGGTGCATGCTCTAACTTGGCAAGGTTGTATTGGTCACACATATTTTGCATCTGACCTCTTGCATTACTTCTACTTTGTTACACCATCTACTTAGTTTAAGCATCATATATGAGTATATGCCATACCTATCCATTTTCTATACCTATTCCATGTGTCGTCATACTATGTTTTTCCAGTCAAATGTTGTTCTTTCGTAATAGATGTCCAAAAGGAAGAGGGTGAGTGTAGATCCTCAAGGAGTACAAACTAGGTATTTGGAAAAGGTAGTGATACCTGTTAAATCAGATAGATCAGCAGCCATAGAAAATAGAGGCCCAATTGTACCACATTTTACCCCTACTCCAGTGGCCAAACCCCTATTAGAACTCCTGAGAGCCCAGCGTCAGGTACTGTATATGATATCAATTCAAAATTTGAACTCCTAAATTTCTGCATGTGCCTTACCTTCTCTCTTATATGAAAACTAATTTCAGATGAATCTCCTTTCTCAAAGGATCATAGGATCTCACGACAATACTAGGCTCTGCATTGCTCTTGTCTACCGCTTTCCCTTTGTCAGCATACTTACACTCATTGTTGTTTGATTATGTAGAATTAACACAATGGTTATGAAGTTTTGGATTGCTCTTGTAAGTACCTATTATCATGTACTCTGTATCGAATTAATTGTTGATCAATTGGATGTATTTAGAACTTAATAGTGCTAGATACATCCATTTGAGCGACAAGTAATAACGGACAGTGGTGGTATTACTGTACATGGATCGCGAGAAAGTTGATTGTCTAGCATTACTCTGCATCGTATCTGCACTGCCCTCCACTTTCTCCAAATTATCATATCTACATTTACTCTTACCAATGTTGAATAAAGCCAATGCCACTGCACACGTTGATGTCTGCATTTCTCTTATCAGTACCTTTTGCCTTGTAACGCTGTACTTAATTAATTGCTATTTGATTATGTATCATCAGTCTGCACCTGAGCTTCATTATCCTCTATTTCTTCCAATATTATTTGATCTATATTTACTCTTTGCAAAATGTAGAATAATGGCAACGCTTATAAAGAATTTTCTTTGGGGAATTTATTGAATTATCCTTCCATCAACATGGAGAAGGGCTCTGTCCAGCCCGTGTTAACATGTAATGTAAGTTCATCCTTCTCAAGCCTTCAAACTTTGTTCTAGTATAGATTTGGATATGCATCATTTCCTCCACTGCTGTTTACATCTGATTGGATGTTTGCAACAACTACTAGTTTTAAATTGTAGTTGTAAAAACATGTTCCTTATGTAGAACAGATCAATTTATTTGCTTATATAATTGTGAAACCTGTTACGTGTCTCCTTGTTTCTCTTTGAGAGTCGCATCTCTTATGCCAGGCAGAACTTTAGGAAAGATAGTGAGCCAAACCATCTTGAGGACAGCGAGATGACCCCAAGGTCCTATCTGGATGAAGACAGTGAGTTGAAGCTACTCACCCGCAGGTGTGATACAACCTCTGTGCAGTCGCTGCCTCAATCAGTTCGACTTCTTCAGTCTCAACTTAAAGTGGAAAGGCTTGCTTCAGCTCAGCTCCGACTTGAAGTCAAAGATGTAATGAAGATGCCAGGGGACTGCCTTGCGCACTATGGTGCCATACAGCTAGGGATGAAGCATCTATCGTTGACACAAATGAGGTCTCATCAGCTTGTTCGGCTGCTTGCGGGGCTCAACCTTGCCATGTCTAGTGCCTTCTGAAGTGCTCTTAGTTTTGTATATTCTTTTGTTGGCGTGTTTATATGCACTGGTGGCGACCATTGATGCCCAGTGTATGTAATCCGCGGTCATGTTGCGCTTTATTATCACCGGTAGTGAACTTTGATTCCCAGTGGATGTAATATGCCGTAATTTCTTTATTGTATAGTCTAGGTTTATTCTTTGGTCGGTATGCTGTAATTTAAGCCGGAAGGTTCAGTGGATCTCAGTGTTGTCGGTCTTCAGGCCGGCCCGTTACTCATATGGGCTAAAACATGGGCCTATAATCATCTTGGGCCATTAGCAGGTCTAAACCTATAGTAGTTTCCCGCCTTTAATAGGCCATGGGCTACATATTTACTGTAGTGACACTGGGCCTCCTACGGGCCGTAGAAACAATGGGCCTTCTACGGTCCGTAGAAATAATGGGCCTTCTATGGGCTGTAGAAACAATGGGCCTTCTATGGTCCGTATCATCAATGGGCCTTATACGGGCCGTATGATCGATTGGCCGAACATGGGCCAAAAACAGACCGCATTATGGCGTAAACGGGCTAGAGTTGGAGTCGTCCGTTCATGGGCCGACCATAACGGGCCGTCGTTAATAGGCCGTATTTGATGATGCTATGAAAACGGCCCAACATATTAACGGGCCACAAACGGGCCGACTGTAACCACGGGCTGAATTTGGCCCACAAGCAGAAAATGGCAGTAATGAGCCGTAAGTAAACGAATGCTGGAAATGAGCCCAAGAATAAATGGGCCTTGAGAAGTCGAAAGATAACATGGGCTGCAAATGGCCCAATAGATTAATGGGCCATTAATGGGTATAAAGTGATACACTGTTCATTAAAGGCCAGTTTCACCACGGGCCGTTAATGGGCCAAGAGTTACGAAGGGCCTCATATGGGCCGAAAGACGTCATGGGCCATACATGGGCCGGATCTTAAAATGGGATGGAATCATATTGGACGGCCCAGATGACGCCACTGGGCCTAATTTCGATAGGTCGTAACGGGCCCTGGGTTAGCGGGCTGTAAATGGGCTATATGTGAACAAGCCGTTAACAGGCTTTCCATGGGCCGGCCCGCCACCTTTTGACCAAGTCAAATGGGCCGGCCTTTTCACAAGAATGGGCCTCTGTTCGGCCCTGCCACATGTCAACGTATCATAGGCGCCTTTGGTCCAATGAGTGGATGACATCTGTCCCAACGGTGAGCCGACACGTGTTTCCTCCAGCCAATGATGATTTTACACGGGGGAAATCCCCATTGGCCGGGGCTGTTAGTGGGTTATCGGATCCAAAAATGGACCCGGTAGCTTAACGGTGTTCCGTTACGGTGGATGCCACGTGTCGGTCACCCTTGACGAAAGCACTTCCATGACTCGCAATTTATCATCATGGAAGTGGACACTTCCATGATGATAATTTTCGTAATGTCATGGAACACTTCTACGACAGCACAGGTATGACTATCTTGATTCTGTCATAAAATCGTCATGGATGTACATGCATGACAAAAAACACGACCTACGATGACAAACACGTATCATCACGGAAGTGTATTTTTTTGTAGTGTAACCGACTTTGTACAACCCTAGTCCCCTCCGGTGTCTATATAAACCGGAGGGTTTTAGTCCATAGGGACAATCACAATCATACATGCTAGACTTCTAGGGTTTTAGCCATTACGATCTCGTGCTAGATCAACTCTTGTAATCCTCATACTCATCAATATAAATCAAGCAGGACGTAGGGTATTACCTCCATCAAGAGGGCCCGAACCTGGGTAAAACATCGTGTCCCCAGCCCCCTGTTACCATCAACCTTAGACGCACAGTTCGGGACCCCCTACCCGAGATCCGTCGGTTTTGACACCGACACATGGTGCCGCCAGACCATTCACTTTGAACGATTGTGTGCATCGCAAACGATTCTTCTGCTTTACACGCATGGGATGATTTTGATAATTCAAATTTTGGTGGAAATTTCCCCTGGTACGTCATTGCATAATTCAACATCGCTTGCTAATTTGGGCACACAAAAGAGCGTACAGCAGACAGACCACACTTACTGAATCGAGCGATTTTAGTAATTAAATAGAGCCAGTTGACCTAAACATTGCTCGAACGAAAGACCAGCATTAAAAACAAAGCCTAAGTACGCATAATTTTAATAAATCCACCCCTGCGCCGGCCTATGCATCGCCGGTGTGAGATGAGACGTCAATGACTTGTCCCGGCGATATGCCGCCGTTAGTGGACTCTGCGTCCCCCTGCTGAAGTCGACCACGTCCTCGTCCTCGTCCTTGTCCTCGACGCCACCCTCAAGGTTGTAGTACTCATAGTAGTGGTTGTGCCAGAGCTCGCGTTGGTACTGCACCGCTGATTCCTCGATGGACAGACTCTTATCTACCTCGACCTCGGTCACGCGCAACTCCTCCTTCCGGTGCTCATCGATCTCCTCCGCCTCCTGCATCTCCAGCTCCCGCTCAGCGACCTCATGAGGAAGCAGGTGCTCCATGGCCACCACCGCCTTTTCAGATGTGAGTTGCATGCTCGAGTCCGAGGTGGCCTGGAATATCTTGGCGTGTGCATCCTCGATCTTGGCGTGGAAGGCCTCGACCCGGGCCAGGGAGACATCAGCGGCACAGATGGCAGCTCGAGCGCTCTCGGCGTTTGCAGCCGTCGTCACAGCAGCCGTCTCGGTTGTTGCAGCTACCCTGTCGGCTGCCGCAGACGCCCTCTCGGCGGAAGCGGCCGCGCTTAATGCGGATGTGGCAGCACTCTTGGCATAGGTGGCCGCGCTCTCGGTGCAGGCGGCGGCGCTCGGGGGGGTGGACGCGGCCATCGTACGGGCCTTCACGAAGCGTTTTCACGGCGTCATCTTTGCAAGAAGGGGTACGGGAATGGGAGTCGGGATTCGTGGATTCGGCGGTTGTCGGAACTGGAGCAAACGAGCCGGCGAAGCTTAAGGAGGGAGACTTAAATAGACCCAGATATTTTCATCGCAAACAGTTCCTAGAAAACAACTGTGTGTGATGTTGTAGATATTTTTTATTAGCTGTCAAAGACGAATTTGGAGTACAATGGCGACGGATGGTGTTTTAAATGTACGAGAGATTTTGTAGTACTAATACAACTGTCATGTCAAATTTTGGAAAATTTCAGGGGTGATTTGACCTTTTAAGACATTTAAGTGATTTTCTAGCCATTTACAGACCATAATTGAAATTTGAACTACATGTACATGCAACAGCTAACGATAACAGATTGAAAACTCATATTTTGTGTACTTGTGTGCGATTTAATTCCATGTGCAGTAAATTGGAAGGAATTTTCAAACATATTGGTCTCAAGGCTATGACACAATTAAGCATGGAGTGACATGGCATTTTAATTCCAAAAAATTTAAAAATATCAGAAACACATGAAACCTTGGTTGATGTAATGCATGCCACCAAGATGATGTGGAAATTTTTTTGGCATGTTTGACGAAAGTTTGGACACACACCCCTCACAAACCGGAGCAACTCACTAGAAGGCTCGTGGTTCCGAGAGGGAACAATGCATGTTTGATGACGAACGGGAGATAGCTTCCTCTTACGGCATTCAATTTTTTCTATGTCTAACGTGCACTACTACAACTGTAATGCAAAATTTTGGAAAATTCTAGGGGTCATTTGACATTTTAAAGACATTTAAGTGATTTTCTAGCCATTTAATTCAAATTTGAACAACATCTACATGCAACGCCTAACCATAACAGTTTGACAAGTCATTTTTGTGTACTTGTGTGCGAGTTAATTCCATGTGCAGTAAATTAGAAGGAATTTTCAAACATATTTGTCTCACGACATGGACACATGCATATGTATGCATGGAGTGATATGGCATTTTAATTCCAAAAAATAAAAAAAATATCAGAAACACATGAAACCTTGGTTGATGTAATGTCATGCCACCAAGATGATGTGCTAAAAAAAATTGGTATGTTTGACAAAAGTTTGGACACACACCCCTCACAAACCGAAGCAACTCACTAGGAGGCTCGTGTTTCCAAGAGGGAACAATGCATGTTTGATGACAAACGGGAGATAGCTTCCTCTTACGGCATTCAATTTTTTTTTCTACGTCTAACGTGCACTACTACAACTGTAATGTGAATTTTTTGAAAATTCTAGGGGTCATTTGACCTTTTAAAGAAATTTAAGTTATTTTCTAGCCATTTAATGACCGTAATTCATATTTGAACTACATCTACATGCAACGTCTAACCAAAACGGTTTGAAAAATCATATATGTGTACTTGTGTGCAAGTTAATTCCATGTGCAGTAAATTAGAAGGAATTTTCAAACATATTGGTCTCACGACATGGACACATGCATACATATGCATGGAGTGACATGGCATTTTAATTCCAAAAAATTAAAAAAATGATAAGAAAAACATGAAACCTTGGTTGATTTAATGTCATGCCACTAAGATGATATAGTTAGAAAATTGGCATGTTTGATGAAAGTTTGGACACACACCCCTCACAAACCGGAGCAACTCACTAGAAGGTTCGTGGTTCCGAGAGGGAACAATGCATGTTTGATGACGAATGGGAGATAGCTTCCTTTGTGGCCTTCACTTTTTTTCTTCGTCTAACGTGCACTAATACAACTGTCATGTGAAATTTTTGAAAATTTCAGGGGTCATTTGACATTTAAAAGACATTTAAGTGCTTTTCTAGCCATTTAATGACCGTAATTCAAATTTGAACTACATATACAGGCAACACCTAACCATAACGGTTTGAAAAATCATATTTTGTATACTTGTGTGTGAGTTAATTCCATGTGCAGTAAATTAGAAGGAATTTTCAAACATATTGGTCTCAAGGCATGGGCACACATGCATGGAGTGCCATGGCATTTTAATCCCAAAAAATTAAAAAATGATCAGGAAATCATGAAACCTTGGTTGATTTAATGTCATGCCACCAAGATGATGTGGTAAAAAATTGGCATGTTTGACGAAAGTTTGGACACACACCCCTCACAAACCGGAGCAACTCACTAGAAGGTTCATGATTCCGAGAGGGAACAATGCATGTTTGATGACGAACGGGAGATAGCTTCCTCTTACGGCCTTAATTTTTTTCTATGTTTAACGTGCACTAATACAACTGTCTTGTGAAAATTTGGAAAATTTCAGGTGTCATTTTACCTTTGAAAGATATTTAAGTGATTTTCTAACCATTTAATGACCGTAATTCAAATTTCAACTACATCTACATGCAACGCCTGACCATAACAATTTGAAAAATCATATTTTCGTGTACTCATGTGTGAGTTAATTCCATGTGCAGTAAATTAGAATGAATTTTCAAACATATTGGTCTCAAGGCATGGGCACAAATGCATGGAGTGCCATGGCATTTTAATTCTAAAAAATTAAAAAATGATCTGAAAAATATGAAACCTTGTTTGATTTAATGTCATGCCACCAAGATGATGTGGTAAAAAAATTGGCATGTTTGATGAAAGTTTGGACACACACCCATCACAAACCGGAGCAACTCACTAGAAGGTTCGTGGTTCCGAGAGGGAACAATGCATGTTTGATGACGAACGGGAGATAGCTTCCTCTTGTGGCCTTCAATTTTTCTACGTCTAACTTGCACTAATACAACTGTCATGTGAAATTTTTGAAAATTTCAGGGGTCATTTGTCCTTTTAAAGACATTTAAGTGATTTTCTAACAATTTAATGACCGTTATTCAAATTTGAACTACATCTACATGCAACGCCTAACCATAACAGTTTGAAAAATCATATTTTTGTATACTTGTGTGCGAGTTAATTCCATGTGCAGTAAATTAGAAGGAATTTTCAAACATATTGGTCTCAAGGCATGTGCACACATGCATGTAGTGCCTTGGCATTTTAATCCCAAAAAATTAAAAAATGATCAGAAAAACATGAAACCTTCTTTGATTTAATGTCATGCCACCAAGATGATGTGGTAAAAAATTGTCATGTTTGACGAAAGTTTGGACAAACACCCCTCACAAACCGGAGCAACTCACTAGAAGGTTCATGGTTCCGAGAGGGAATACTGCATGTTTGATGACCAACGGAAGATAGCTTCCTCTTACGGCCTTAAATATTTTTTCTACGTTTAACGTGCACTAATAGAACTGTCTTGTGAAAATTTGGAAAATTTCAGGGGTCATTTGACCTTTTAAAGACATTTAAGTGATTTTATAACCATTTAATGACCGTAATTCAAATTTGAACTACATCTACATGCAATGCCTAACCATAACGGTTTGAAAAATCATATTTTTGTGTTCTTGTGTGTGAGTTAAAAAATCATCCGACGATGTAAATATCTGGTGTTCAAAAAAGAAAATGTAAAGAACTGGCAAGACAACCGGCCCCCACACGATTGGCAGCCTATCTCGCGGCTCGAGGTTTGGTAGGTGAATGGCCGGGATCATTAATCAGACACGGTTCTACATTGGAAACTGTCAGCTATTATGTTCACGCACGGATTTTGGCTTATATTCACACACGAATTTTGCTGCGGGAATCGTGTGTAATTCAAACTACAGCACTCGTAAATTCCGCGGCGTGTGTACTGTCCCCGTCGATCTAGATTCCGGCCGCCAAAAAATACTACCTTGCTCACATCATCCTGCCTGCATTCTCATCTACATCCTTCCCTCGCTCGCCCTTTCTCTCTCCCTCTCCCCCTCTCTCTCTCTCAAATCTCTGCCATGGTGCCGCCGGTCTGCCCACGCGCCGACGAGGAGTCGCCGCCCCCCGAGGATGCTCACTCGATTAGCAGCAATGAGGACCCCTACGCGCCGCCTGACGATATTGCGCCGGACCCCCTAACTTTGGATTGGTTTTGGGGCCAGTACAATATTTGTCTCTGGAAGTCGCTGTCGCCGGCTGAGAAGGCTAGGCAAGTGGCGTTCAAGAAGGAGATGGCAGAGGAGGAAGCCAGGTACCAGGCGGCCTGTGAAGCCTGTGATGCCGCCTAGAAAAAGGAGGCGGCGGAGCTTCGGGGGTGGGCGTGTCGTTGTGCCGAGGAGGTGTACAAAGACGGGTACTTCGCGAGGAAGGTCATAAGCGCTGGGCGTCTCGTCGCTGCGTGGAGGTGGGCCGATAAGCTCCAGCATGCCACCGATGAGGAGCTCCGGTGGGCGCCCAACGAAATGGCAAGATCGGTCGCGCACGTCCGCCAGCAAGAGGTAGATCGGTACGTCAAGCGCCGCGAGGCGGAGGAGGCGGAGTACTGCCTCCGCACTGGGAAGACACCGTGCACCATAGAGCTGCTGGCGAGGGGCTGCCGAAATACTGGACCCAGAAGGGATTATTAGTTTTAGTATTGTACGTTTTCAATTTTATGCATTGTACCTAGTAGTTAAGTATCATCACGTATATGTGATGATATTATATATATATATAATTATGTATATATATTCTGTGATGAACAAATGAACATTTAATATATATATATTATAAATTCTATTTTCTATCTGTTTTTGTATACTAATTTGAATCTAGCTGTTGGCATCCACATATATAGAATGGAAAGCGTATACACACACATTGAAACAGAACATATAAAAATGGAAAACAGAGTACACACATTGAAACAGAGCAATACTATGATTGCTGTGAATACATAGCTATCCATGTAGAAATGACTTTTCAAAATAAAACGGGTCCATGAGACCATGACAAGCAGCCCTTGCCTACGGTAGCTCTTGGCTCTGCCTGAACTCGTGCAGGCGTTCGTCCAAGCGGTCGACACACTCGCGGTACATTTGGAGCACGATCTTGAGCTCCAAGTTGGCTATTTCATCGGAGATCACCAGCTCGAGGATGCGACGACCATATTCCTCTACTGAGCCCAGGTGTCAGGCGGTCGAGCCTACGGACCAGCGCGTTGCATCCAATGGGCTGCGGACAAAGCGAATAGCAGCACCATGCGAATGGTGCGGCGGGAGTTCGGTGCAAGTACAACGCGGCCGGCCTCTGGTGTAAGTACGACGCTGAGGGCCTCTACCCACTCCTAGCGAGGAATGGGAGTACTGACCAGATGTGTACCCAGCTGCGATGCTGTGTTGACAGCAGGCAAGTGCCGATGGACACGCTCTTGCTGTGGGGTGCGCCGCGCCTCTCGCTCTGCGGTGCTCCAACGGTCTCGCCATGCGGCGAGTCGCAGCCTATCGGCGCGGACGCGCCTAGCTTGCTCTGTGGTGCTGTATCAATCATGTTGTGTGGCGAGATGCACCCTATCGGCGCTGACATGCCTATCTTGATCCGCGGCGCTCAAGCGCCATGCGCCAAAGGTCTGCTCAACCCTGGCGATGACGTGCATCACGGCGTCGTCCATCGCGTTGCCGGGGAGCGCCTCGGCCTCGATGGGCTGTGGTGCCTGCTCGTTTTCCTCATCGACTAGGTTGATGGTAGAGGCGGCGCTTTGGTGGGTTGGAATGCTTGGAAAAGGTGGATGTGCTACAGGCTGCGCATGTCGCCTCCGTGCGTCGCACGCTGCCTATCGCAATATCGCTGGGTGGCGGGAAACACGTGAGGAAATGGTGGGAAACCATGGCGTGTTCATAAAACTCCATCAATTAATGGAAACTTAGCATAGAAGGAACATCGAGCTAGCACAAGAAGGAGATAATGATCAGATGAACACGGACCACACTAGGGAACCGTTTCTGTTATTATCGGTATTTGCACACATTTCTGATTACAGACCTGTTTGCCGCGTATCACAAACATCTTGTTATATTGAACCATTTCTGTTCTCTTACCTCAATGCAAACAATTCATCCGAGTGAACCGCATGCCGTATATCGCACACACCTTCATCTGGCTGCCTGTTTCTTTTGTGTTGCCTAATCACAAACAGTTCATCCGAGTGAACCGTATACTATGTATCGCACACACCTTGATCTGACTGCCCATTTCTTTTGTTCCTCCTCATCGCAAACAGTTAATTGAGCTGAACCGTATGCCCTGCATCGCACACACAACTAAAATCTAAACCGTGTTTGATGCTTCCTCCATCGCAAACAATTTGCACCTTTTTGACGGTTTTTTACACCACCGTTTGTGATTATGGCACCGCACACAGTTTCGTCAAAGGGTCTCTGATCATAGTGTCGCGTTAGCGGCATCCTTAAGTAGTGTACGGTTTCACAAATAAAGTGATTTCGGTCTCACCGATCAGTACACTTCGGTCAGACCGACTTGTACTTGTGCAATGGCCAGAGCCAATTGGCGTGACCGAAATCCTCAGATCAGTCGGTCCGAGATGGGTTCGGCGGAAACCTATACCTAAGTTTTTGCATCAAATCCATTCTAAGGAATTTGTTTGGTGGATAGATTGATCTCATATGTGGGAAGAACAAAGGCATTATACTTTGTGCAAGAATCGAGCAATGGAAAGCACAAAGGGTCAAATCGGTACCCTAACTTGGTGACAGATTTGTATGGCGGCAACGGCGGTGAAGATTTCGTTGACGGCGGCGAAAACCAGCGGCGGAGGGTCACTAGCGACAACGGCAATGATCCGGAGACCAAGGGGGCGGCAGTGCTGGGGCACGAGCTCGTGCGGTTTGAAGTAATGTTCAACCATACGGGTACGCGAAGTATAAATACCCAGGCGCTGTCGGTGGCTCCGAGTGGAATGTCTCGTCGGCACCGAGATGCAAAACTGCTAGTGGTTGCTGCAACTCGGTGTGACCGACTCATTCTAATCGGTGGCACCGAGATGAAAACCTAGATCAACTTACTGGTCTCGGTGAGACCGAGTTAGATAGGTCGGTCTGACCGAAAATCATTAAGGGGTTTTGAAAGTTAAGTCCTTGACGGATCGGTGGCTCCGAGTGCTCCTCGCCCAGAGGGTCCGAAAGTGACTTGTTCAAACTTTGTGATGTAGCATGAATAGAGGTTGTGATGAGAAAAATCAAAGATAGCTAGAGGGAGTACTTAGGCATTCTTGTCCATCCATTTGGCAAAAGAAAAACCAAACAATCAAAACAACAAATGGTTGCCCTTGAATGGAGAAAATTATGCAATCAACATGCTCACGCAATAAGATAGCAAATAAAACATGTGGCAAAGCATGCACATACACTCTAGCATTTATCAAGCAATTGGTAATGACTAGGTCATCTATATATGAGTATATTGACTGAGGAGTCAAATGAGAACATTTGATTGTAGGTCATACTCATCGGTTAAGCACAACTGGGGTTACCACTTTTACATAAAGCATTGTTTTTTTCACATCATTTAAGTTGCTTTAGCTCAAATTTTTAGAGCAAAGCTCCCCCTAGATGGATATCCCCCCTAAGAGGGATGAACTAACCTTGGTTTTTGTCAATGATGACTTCATGTAGATGTCGAAGATGTGGATGCTCAATGTTGATGTAGATTATTTGGAGCAATCCATTGGAGTGTTGGACTTTCAATACCTACATGGGTTAGTCCCACAAGGAACATACAAGGAGATCCATAGACATAGAGTGAAACACACCTATGATGATGGCCATGAAAGCATTAGGTTACCTTGTCCCTTGTCTTACTAACAAGAGGGTTTGTGACTCCATGAACTAATGCAAGATATGGAAATTGATTGCACTTGTCCTTGCCAAAATGAATATGAGTGAAGTATGTTGGCGGAGTCACCCCCGAGAACTCTCTAGTTCTTGTTCTTTGGGAACCACAACAACTTGATGTGAATCCTTGGAGTTGTAGTCGTACTTGATGAAGTAGAACTTGATGTAGTCTTGGGAACCCACTTTACCATGGCCTTAGGAGCTTCTTCAAATGAATCAATCTCTTCTTGAAGCTTGTCCTTGCCCTTTAGCTTGCGGTCTTGTGGTGGAAGATCATCTTGAGCTTGTGTTCCTTTGAAAGAAGTGGGGTCATACTTCTCTTGTTTAGGAACAAACTTCGTCTTGGGATATTGATCTTCTTACCACTCAACTCCATTGGCATTGAACTTTCATTCAAAACCAACACCTTGATTCTTCCGGTGCCTTCCTTGCCTGCGTACAATTTCCTAAAATTGCTGACCTCCGGCAAGGCTCTTGTAAACACCTTTCTCTAAAATTCCCTTCAATAAGCTATTTTCTTGCTCAAGTGTAACTTGGCTAAGAGAATCATTAGTGGAATCAAGAGAACTACTAGAAGCAACAATATTTGATTTCACATGACTATTGTTACTACTAGAGGAAGAATCCTTCATGTTCTCATTGCTAGATTTTACTTGTGGCATATAAGTAGACAAGAGGAGACGTTTGGCAAGATAAGAAGAACTCTTCTTTCCAAGATCATCATTGATAGGTTTTAATAACTCATGCTCTGAAAGTGCAACTATCCCTGTGGTTTTGGTAATTCCTAACAACATATAGCTCATTGAGCTAATGCTATTCCAAGATTAATATTTCAGGAAAAGCTCGATGAATGGCATGGCATGGATGAGGAAAGTGGACCCCTCAAAATAATAAGCACAAAAATATTGGCTCAAGCTCAAAGCTCAAGACTCTACATTTTATATTTTAGTGATGCAAGATCACATTGAGTCTATAGGAAAAGCCAATACTATCAAGGAGGGATGAGGTGTTGCTTGATGAGGTTCTTGCTTCATAGTGCTTAGTGATATGCTCCAAAACCCTAAACTACCTTCCCACATCCACATATGACCTAAACCAAAATTTAAACTCGGCCCCACCGATTCTTTCTATCTGGCGCCACCGAGTTCAGATGTCATAGCCACTGCCACAAACCCTAGGCAAATCGGTCTCACCGATAGGGATCTCGGTCACAGCGAGATGGGGTTGTAATCTCTTTGTTTCCCTTCGTAATGTTCGGTCCTACCGAGATGAGCGATCGGTCCGATCGAGGTTGCAATGTAAACTCTCTGTTTCCCTTTTGTAACATTTCGGTCCCACCGAAATGAGTGATCGGTCCCACCGAGTTTACCTGACCAACTCTCTGGTTAGCTTATTACCAAAATCGGTCCCACCGAGTTTATGTAATCGGTCACACCGATATTAGTTATGCCCTAACCCTAACCATATCGGTCCTACCGAGTTGCATCTCAGTCCCACCAAAAATCCTAACGGTCACTAGGTTTGCTAAATCGGTCTGACCGAGTTTCTTAATTCGGTCTCACCGAGATTGGTAAATTGTATGTAACGGTTAGTTTTTGTGTGGAGGCTATATATACCCCTCCACCCACTCTTCATTCGTGGATAGAGCCATCAGAACATACCTACCCTTCCAATACACATTTTCTGAGAGAGAACCACCTACTCATGTGTTGAGGCCAAGATATTCCATTCACACCATATGAATCTTGATCTCTAGCCTTCCCCAAGTTTCTTTCCACTCAAATCTTCTTTCCACCAAATCCATATCCTGTGAGAGAGAGTTGAGTGTTGGGGAGACTATCATTTGAAGCAGAAGAGCAAGGAGTTCATCATCAACACACCATTTGTTACTTCTTGGAGAGTGGTGTCTCCTAGATTGGCTAGGTGTCACTTGGGAGCCTCCCACAAAGATTGTGGAGTTGAACCAAGGAGTTTTTAAGGGCAAGGAGATCGCCTACTTCGTGAAGATCTACCGCTAGTGAGGAAAGTCCTTCGTGGGCGATGGCCATGATGGGATAGACAAGGTTGCTGCTTCGTGGACCCTTCATGGGTGGAGCCCTCCGTGGACTCGCGCAACCGTTACCCTTCGTGGGTTGAAGTCTCCATCAAAGTGGATGTACGATAGCACCACCTATCGGAACCACGACAAAAATATTCGTGTCTCCAATTGCGTTTGAATTCTCCAAACCCTTCCCTTTACATTCTTGCAAGTTGCATGCTTTACTTTCCGCTGCTCATAGACTCTTTGCATGCTTGCTTGAATTGTGTTAAGATTGCTTGACTTGTGCTAAGATAGCTAAAATCTGCCAAAGACTAAAACTGGGAAAAGGATAGATTTTTAATTGGTCAAGTACTCTAATCACCCCCCTCTAGACATACTTTTGATCCTACAAGTGGTATCACAGCTTTGGTCTCCATTAGCTTTGATTTCCATAGCTTTTGGTGGTCATAGCCTTGGTTTCACAACCTAGGAGAGTATGGCATCTAGCGAGGGAAATTACCACCGTAGAGGTCCTTACTTTGATGGTACTAATTTTGCTAGTTGGAAGCATAAGATGAAAATGCATATTCTTGGACATAACCCCGCCGTTTGGGCTATTGTGTGTGTTGGCTTGCAAGGTGAATTCTTTGATGGGAGAGAACTGAATCGTGAAGCTACCGCAGAAGAGTTGAAGATGCTACATTACAATGCTCAAGCTTGTGATATCCTCTTCAACGGATTGTGCCCCGAAGAATTCAACAAAATCAGCCGTCTTGAGAATGCAAAGGAAATTTGGGATACTTTGATTGATATGCACGAAGGTACCAACTCCGTCAAGGAATCCAAGTTGGATGTGCTTCAAAGTCAACTTGACAAGTTCAAAATGAAGGATGGTGAAGGTGTCGCTGAAATGTACTCTAGGCTTGCTCTTATCACAAATGAGATTCCGGCTTAGGAAGTGAAGAGATGACCGACAAATTCATCATCAAGAAGATCCTAAGAGCCTTGGATGGAAAATACGATACGTATGCACATTGATCCAAATGATGCCAAATTACAAAGATATCAAGCCAACGAAATCATTGGAAGAATTGGTGCTCATGAGATGTCACTCAAGGACAAGGAGGAGATCCATAACAAGTCAAGTGGTGCTTACAAAGCCTCATGTGAAGCCCCCACATCATCAAGTGAGAAACAAACCTTCAATGAAGAATTGAGCTTAATGGTGAAGAACTTCAAAAAGTTCTATAAGAATAGAAGCAAAGAGAGAAGTTCCAAGTCAAGGTCCTACCATGAGAAAAGATCTTCTAGTCGAGAGCGAAACTGCTACAATTGTGGAAGACCCGGACACTACTCCAATGAGTGTACGGCTCCCCACAAGAGAAGAGAAGATTCTCCCAAAACAAGAAGTAGAAGAGAAGAATCACCATCAAGGGAGAGAAGGAGTAGGGATGATCGATATGAACGAAGACCCTCACGGAGAAGCAAGGATTCGGAAAGGAAGGACAAGTCATCAAGGAGCTACACAAAACGAAGACATCAAGCTCATGTTGGTGAATGGGTATCCGGCTCCGACTCCGACAATGACTCCGAGAGAAGCTATCACTCCGACTCCGAATATACTCAAGATGAAGGTGTTGCCGTTCTAGCACTTGTGTCAACCAACTCCTGCGACATATTTGATTCACCAAATGAAGGAATTAGAAGATGCTTCATGGCCAAAGGTCCAAAGGTATCACACCCCGAGTATGTTGATTTCAATAGTGATGAAGATGACTTGTTAGGTGATGATGATTTACTTGTTGACAACTACAGTGATGAATACTATGATGAAACAAATGACAACGATAAGGAGAAGATTGAGTCTCTAACTAAAGAACTAAACACTCTTAAGTTAGCTCATGAAACTATCTTAGGAGATCATCTAGAACTTTTAAGGACTCATGAGAAATTACGTTTTGAAAAGCTCAATCTTGAGCGAGAGCATTAGTTCTTAAAGGCAATCAATGATGATCTTCGCAAGAAAAGTTCTTCTTACATTGCCAAGTGTTTACTCTTATCCACTTACATGCCTCAAGTCAAGTCTAGTAACAAGAACAAGAAGGATTCTTCTTCTAGTAGTAACAATAATCATGCTAAATCCAATATTGTTGCTTCTAGTAGTTCTCTTGATTCCACTAATGATTCTCTTAGCCAAGTTACAATTGAGCAAGAAAATAGCTTATTGAAGGGAATTATAGAGAAAGGTGTTTACAAGAGCCTTGCCGGGAGTAAGTAATTCGAGGAAATTGTACGCAAGGAAGGAAGGCACCGGAAGAATCAAGGTGTTGGTTTTGAAGGAAAGTTCAATGCCAATGGAGTTGAGTGGGAAGAAGATCAATACCCCAAGATGAAGTTTGTTCCTCAACAAGAGAAGTATGATCCTGCTTCTTTCAAAGGGACACAAGCTCAAGATGATCTTCCACGACAAGACCACAAGCAAAAAGGCAAGGACAAGCTTCAAGAGGAAATTGATGCATTTGAAGAAGCTCCTAAGGCCTTGGTCAAGTGGGTTCCCAAGACTACATCGAGTTCCACTTCATCAAGTACAACTACAACTCCAAAGATTCCCATCAAGATGGTATGGATCCCGAAGAAGAACTAGAGAGTTCTTGAGGGTGACTCCACCAACATACTTCACTCCTATCATTTTGGCAAGAACAAGTGCAATCAACTTCCACATCTTGCACTAGTTCAAGGAGTCAAAAACCCTCTTGTTGGTAAGACAAGGGACAAGGTAACCTAAAGCTTTCATAGACATTATCTTGTGTGTGCATCACTCTATGTCTATGGATATCCTTGTTTGTTACTTGTGGGACTAACCCGTGTAGGTATTGATGTCGGGACCCCGATCCTAAGTCACACCGATCTAGCATGTAACACTTCATATCACTTTGCGGCCTCACGCACGGTATTCCCACGGGTGCCACCTTACCTGGCCTGGGACCATTTGCGCCTTTTGGCTCACGTATATGATAGTGTCGCTAGCATCCATATGACAGAGAACCCGGGCCGACATGACTAGTCGTGAACCCAAAGTGGCACTAACTTATAGGGACAGGCATACATGAATCAACCTCGAGCATGTCGGTCAACGGCGTATGAATCCGGGCTGTAGCACTTGGCAAACAGGACTCTGGGAACCCGGGCTGTAGCAGGCTAGGCAGGACTCCGGATGTCACCGCGTGACATTTCCCCAAAGGGACAGACACATGAACGAAGTGAATCACATGCCAGCCAGTCAAGTGTTCCGGAGCAGTAGTGCTAGGCTAGGAGGACTCCGGTGAACCGAGCTGTAGCGGACTACTATGGCTCATGGAAGCACAAGACTACATTTTCCCATAAGAGAGGCTACCAGGGATAAACAATTAGGTTGTCGGATCCCACACATAGCAATACACGTTACAAGTAGACATAACATGCAAGTATGTGCTGTACAACATGGCATCACAACATAACTCAAACTCATATAGATAAAGGCCCAGAAGAGCCACATAGCACTCAATACAAACAGGGGTCTCATGACCCATCATTCAGAGCATTCAAGCAACGGAAGCATTACATGTCTGAGTACAGACAACTACAAAAGGAAAAGACTAAGAAGCCTGACTAAACACGACCCTCCCAAGGGTACAAGATCGTAGCTGGGATACAAGCTACTCATCGAAGTCACTAGTGTAACCAACTGCAAAACATAAATAAGAAAACGTGAGTACGAAGGTACTCAGCAAGTCTTACATCAGAACTATCTACATATGCAACATTATCAACAAAGGGGGTGGTGGAGTTTTAATAGCAGCAAGCCAGCTTTGACTGAGTGGCTAACCTATACTACAAGTATCAGAAACTTCTTTGAGGTGAGAAGACGCACACGAGTCCACATATTCACCATATCAATACTCAACTATGGATCCGTTCCCGTCTCCCTACGAGAAGGCCATCCATAGCACTCACGCTTATCTTGCGGATTTTAGGGTATCCACTTCAAGTTGTCTATGTACTACATAAGTCCTCCAAGTTTCCATATCCGAGGAAAATGACTATTCGAATAGATAATGTTGACCCTGCAGGGGTGTACTTCTTAATACACGCTCTCGCCACTTATCGCCCTGTACACGTCATGTACCTCGGCAACCTTCAAGCGGAAGCCGGGCGAGGGTGTCGGCCACGACCTGACTAACCACACAAGTCTCTCATCCAGGTTTATCGCCTATTCGGGTTCCATCCGCAAGGAGATCCGGCCTGGGTGTCGCTCACGGCCCCAAACGATGTGAGCAGGGTTCCCAAGCCCACCATCTGGGTGCCACTTGGTACACCGTGCCACAGTGCCTAGTCTGTTCCATGCCCGTCCCGTCGGGCACCACCTGGTAGACAAGTAGCACTACCTACAAATGCCAGAAACTAGTTGCGAATCCTGGACAGAGATCAAGTGGATTAATAAGCCGAGAGGGGCCAGATAACCGGAACCCAATGTGTGGTAGTAACTGGACTTGGATAACATACACAGAACTCAGTGCTTAGGGACGGTTCCAATGAGACAACCCACCATGTACTCCTACATGGCCTCTCATCGCTACCTTTACCAAAACGTGTTCACACACTTAGCCTTTATCGGTAGGACATGTTCACCACTCCGATTCATTCCCGATGAATCATACCTGACACAACTCTAAGCATAGTTGCCATAAAGAAAACAAGCATGGATGAGTAGGCACATCAAGGCTCAAGTAACTCCTACTCATGCTAGTGGGTTTCAACTATTTACTGTGGCAATGACAGGTCATGCAGAGGAATGGGTTCAACTACCACAATAGAAAAGTAGCAGTTGAATCGTTGTTGTCCTAATGCAGTAAAAGCAGCAGGAGTGAGAGAGTGGGATTTATCGAGATGCTCAAGGGGGTTTGCTTGCCTGATAGAACGACGAAGGGGTACGGCTCCTCTGACAGGTACTTGGGAACACCTTCCGGAGTGGAACCTAACGAGAAGAAACGGTGCCGGCGATCAACACACAAACAAATGCAAAAAAAATGATGCATGAACATGACATGTGCAAATGCTAGTGTTTGGGCTAATGCAAGATGATACCAAGTTGGTTGATGCCCATTTGAATCAGAGATTCAAATGCAATTCAAAATGAAGCATTTAAAATGCCCATATTATGTTTTCACTTATACAGCATGTGTAAGTTGGTTTTTCATGCATGTAACTGGCATAAATGGATTCCTTGCATTTTTCTGATAATTTTTCATATATAAATTATTTCATTCTGAGCTACGGTTGAATTATTATGAATTTTTGAAGTTTAGGCAATATTCTGGATTTTCCTAAGTTAAATTAATTCCAAAAATCAATTATTGCGTCAGCTCTACGTCAGCATGACATAAGCGAGTCAACGGGGCTGACCAGGTCAAACCTGACCAGTGGGTCCCACTGGTCAGTGACCCAGTCAACTAACTAAGTTAGTTAGTCCTAACTAACTGGGAGGGCCCACTAGTCAGTGTCTGTAGTAGCTAACCTAGTTAGTTAATTAGTGCTAACAATAGTAATTAGTCAGGCGGGGCCCGCAAGTCAGTGAGAGAGAGGGGGGAGGCCAAACTAGGCAACCCGGGTCAAACTCGCCGGAGTTGACCCGGCGCTCGTCGCCGGCAAGGCCAGAGACGGCGGAGGGGCTCGGGATTCCTCCTCCGGCGACCAAATGGCCGGCGGAGGGCATCTATGTGGAGCTGGGACTCGCCCGCATCCATTTGTGCAAACGGCAGGGGCTGAGGTGGCCCGAGATCGCTGGAGGCAAGCTCGCGGCGGTGGCCGGAGTTCGGGCGATGATGCAAACGTCACTATGGTGCACTGCAGGAGCAACGGTTGGTTGCTCTGGGCCCGTGGAGCTGTGCTGAGCACGGTGACACGCTCGGTTTTGAGCCTGAGCGGCTGCGGCGACGGCGGTGACATGGCCGGCGGGCGGAAGCTTTCGGCTCCGGTGAAGAGCATGGTTAGGGGACGCGTTCGGCAGCGAGAAGAGAGGGGAAAGACGGCAGGGCTCACTGGGGGTCGGAGGAGAAGGTCAGCGGGCTCGGGGGCGCGCCAGACGTCGCGAATCGCTGGCAGTGATCGGCGGCGCCGGAGGTGGAAGATGAGCTCGAAGGCGTCACCACGGTGCTCTTGGGTTCGGGATCTTCCGCGTGGATGAGCTATGCGTCGTCACGGAGCTTTTGGACACGGGGAAGGGGTGAGAAGACCACGGTGGTCACGGTGGCAGCGAACGGCGGCGGCGGACACGTTCGAGCGTGCTACAGAGAGGGAGAGCAGGGAAAGGGAGAGTGAGCTGCGAGAGAGGGGAAGGACCAGGGGGGGCTCGGGTGTCTCTAGGCGCTCGGTCAAGGACGGGGAAGGAAGCAGGAGGTGGCGGGGAGACGTGGCCGCGGTCGGCTGTGAGGCGGGCACGCAGCAGCTCCTACTGGCAGGAGCTTGAAGAAGCTCCTGACGGTTGGGCTGGTGGGCTGGGCCGAGAGAAGCTGGGCCAGGCTACAGGGAGGCCAGGTAACTCTCTCTCTCTCTATCTCTCTTGTCTGTTTTGCATTTTCTGTAATTTGTTTTGATTTAGTTTTAGACACTAAATCATTTTTGTTGCTTCTGATAATTCTTGTGGGGACTAGTTGGATTATTCCAAAGCCCCTCAGCAAAAATCAGAATTTTTGGACATATATAAAATATATCACATATATATATATATATCCAAGGCAAATAATTATTGTATTAATTCCAAAAGGCCAAAATAAATATTTATGGGCTACTAAAATTATTGGTTTGAATTTTACCTCTGACCAATATTTTCAGAGAGCAACAAGAACATTTTCTTGGTCCTTTTTGGAGCACTTTTTATCTGGGTCATTTCCAGAAATGATTTCTGAGGGTTTCACAAATTCCCATTTCAAATTTAAATGGAATTTAAACATTATGCACAAATGACTAGCTAGTCTAGGTCATACCAGAACTAGGGATGTGACAGCTCGCCCCCACTCGGAAGAATCTTGTCCCGAGATTCAGGAGTTGGCGGAAAGAAAGTGGGGTACTCAAGTCAAAGACGATCTTCTCGCTCCCAAGTATCTTCTCTCTCGGAATGATGAGACCACTGAACCTTGAGAAACTTGATGTTATGACGTCTAGTGGGACGCTCTACTTGATCCAGAATGCGAACGTGGTACTCTCGATAAGTGAGGTTATCTTGGAGATCAAGCGTTTCGTGGTCCACTCCGCGGATGGGATCCGAGAAGCAACGCCTGAGTTGAGAGACGTGGAAGACATTATGAACTCGAGAAAGATGTGGGGGTAGTTCCAACTGGTAGGCAACCTCTCCTCGTTTAGCGAGAATGCGAAAAGGACCTATGTAACGAGTCGCCAACTTGCCCTTGATACCGAAACCATGGGTACCCTTCAAAGGAGTAACCCGAAGGTAAGCCTTGTCGCCAACTTCATAAGCCACTTCCTTATGACGACGGTCATACTAGCTCTTTTGACGAGATTTGGCTATTTTCTAATTCTCACGAATGATGTGAACTTGCTCTTCCGCCTCCTGGATCATATCCGGTCCAAAGAATTGTCTTTCACCGGTTTCTGACCAGTTCAAAGGTGTTCGACATCTTCGTCCATACAGAATCTCGAAGGGTGCTTTCTTAAGACTGGATTGGTAGCTATTGTTATAAGAAAACTCGGCAAAGGGAAGACATTTCTCCCAATCCATACCGAGTGAGATAACGCAAGCTCTAAGCATGTCTTCGAGAATTTGGTTAACCCTTTCCACCTGACCACTTGACTGAGGGTGGAAAGAGGTACTGAAAGAAAGATGGGTTCCCATGGCATTCTGGAAACTTTCCCAGAAATGAGAGGTGAAAAGACTGCCACGGTCTGAATTGATCTCTAGTGGAACACCATGGAGTGACACTATTCGGGAGATATATAAGTCAGCGAGGTGATTAGCAGTGATACTCTCTCGAACAGGTAGGAAGTGAGCCACTTTGGAGAGACGATCAATGACTACGAAGATAGCATTATTTCCTTTCTTGGTCCTGGGAAAGCCGGTGATGAAGTCCATACCAACTTTGTCCCGTTTCCACTCGGGAATAGCTAAAGGTTGAAGGGTGCCAGCAGGTCTTTGGTGCTCTGCCTTAACGCGACGACAAATGTCACAGTTGGCAATATACTGAGCGATTTCTCTCTTCATCCTAGTCTGCAAGAACCTCTGGCGTAGGTCCTGATACATCTTGGTACTACTGGGATGAATCGTGAGAGGAGATTCATGGGCCTCCTTAAGGATCAGTTGCTGCATCTGTTGACATTTGGGAACCACCAAACGGTTTCCAAAGTAAACAACACCTCATTCATCCATAGAGAAATAGTCGGCAACTCCCTTGGAAATATTTTTCTTGATCCGGGAGATTCCCGTATCATGCTTCTGAGCCTCTATGATCTGACCCGTAAGGGTAGGTTTTGCCACCAAGGTAGAAAGGAAACCATGAGGAACTATGTGAAGGTTAAGCTTACAGAATTCCTCATGGAGGGGTGGTTGACATTGTTGCAACATGAGGTTGTTGCAATAGGATTTACGACTTAAAGCATCAGCCATGACATTGGCTTTGCCTGGGGTGTAGGTGATTCCTAAGTCGTAGTGCGAGATCAACTCCAACCAATGTCTCTGTCTGAGATTCAGATCCGGTTGGGTGAAGATATACTTGAGACTCTGATGGTCAGTGTAGATTTCGCAACGGTTACCAAGAAGGTAATGTCGCCAAGTCTTAAGTGCATAGACTACGGCTGCAAGCTGTAGATCATGTGTAGGATAATTTTCCTCATGTGGATGCAACTGTCAAGATGCATAGGCAATCACATGACGATCATGCATAAGAATGCAACCTAGTCCTTGACGTGAAGCATCGCAATAGATAACAAAATCTTTAGTGAAGTCCGGTGGCACGAGTATGGCCTCGGAAGTCAGGCATCTTTTCAGTTCCTGAAAACTATGCTCACACTGTGGGGTCCACTCAAACCTTTTATCTTTCTTGAGAAGCTCCGTGAGGGGTTTGTCCACTTTGGAGAAGTTTTCAACGAAGCGGCGACAATAACTGTCTAGACCAAGGAAACTCCTAACTTGTTTGACCGTTTCAGGTGGAGTCCAATCGAGAACGGTTTTAACTCTCTCGGGATTGACAACAATGCCCTTACCAGAGATCACGTGGCCTAGATAGGTCACTTCTGGCAACCAAAATTCACACTTGGAGAACTTGGCATAAAGACGGTGCTCTCTGAGTTTTTCTAACACAAGTCTAAGATGTTTGGCATGCTCTTCCTCGTTCTTCAAGTAAATAAGAATATCATCGAGATAAACCACAACGAACTTATCTAAGTACTCCATAAAGATCGAGTTCATCAAGCGGGAGAAAGTAGCTGGAGCATTGGTTAGGCCGAAAGACATCACAGTGTACTCGTATTGACCATAACGAGTGACAAAGGCCGTTTTGGGGATGTCCCCATTTCTGATTTTGATTTGGTGGTAGCCTAACCTCAAATCCATCTTGGAAAAGACTGTGGATCCAGCGAGCTGATCATACAGGTCGTTGATCCTGGGGAGCGGATACTTGTTCTTTATCGTGACCACATTAACGGGACGATAATCTACAACCATCTGATCAGTACCATCCTTCTTCTTGACGAAGAGGACAGGACAAGCCCAAGGAGAAGAACTGGGACAGATGAAACCCTTTTGTAAGGACTCATCAAGTTGTTTCTTAAGCTCGGCTAGCTCCAAAGGTGCCATCTTGTATAGTCTCCTAGAGATTGGAACAGTTCCTGGGATAAGTTCTATGACAAACTCTACATCTCTGTCAGGTGGAACACCTGGCAGTTCTACTGGAAAGACATCTAGGAAGTCACGGACTACCGGAATATCTTCAAGGTCTGGAAGAGGGCTGGCATTAAGAGAATAGAGTTGACGCCTTGCAACTCTAGTGGAGACGGTGACTATCTTGCCAGATGGGTGTGTAAGCTGAACAGACCTTGTGTAACAATCAATCTTGGCATAATGAGCTTTCATCCGGTCCATGCCCAAGATGATGTTGATATCTGTAGACTTGAGGGCTATAAGTGATGCAAGGAATACAAGTCTGTCAACAAGGATTTCATTACCATGGCTTACACTAGAAGTTTGCCATTTGGATCCAGGAGTTTGAATGACTAGTGGAGAGGGCATATCACAAAATGACATGTTGTGCAACCGAGCATAACCTTCGGATATGAAGGAGTGAGATGCTCCAGTATCGAACAGAACTGAAGCTGGGTGACAATTGACAAGAAGCGTACCCAGTACGACGTCGGGATCATCTTGAGCTTCTGTAGCTGAGACGTGGTGCACACATGCTCGTTCAATGGTGGTTGGCTTGGTACCGATCATCTTGCCTGATGGCTTTTCACGGTCAACAGACCTCTCAGACTGGGGTGGAGTGTAACTGGACTGAGGGCAGTCACGTGCGTAGTGTCCTAGTTCTCCGCAGGTGAAGCAAGTTCCTAAGGTAGGACATGGACCTACATTGGCAAGTGGTCCACTAATAGGCCTGGGTGGAGCACGTTGCTGAGCTGGGTGAGGCGCCACATCGGATGGCCTCGGTGCATATCCAGGTGGAAGAGCCGAGTTCGGAATCCAAATCTGTCGCTTCTGAGAGCCAGAGCGGGAGGAAGAACCCAAATCATGGTTGTGCTTACGAGACTCCTCGTAAGTGAGCTGAGCTGTCTCTGCATTAATGGCCTTGTTCACAAGAGCCTGGAAAGTATCACAATGATGTAGGTGGAGATCACGACGCAACTTAGGGTTGAGACCCTTCCGGAACCTAGCCTGCTTCTTGGCGTCCGTGGACACTTCTTTTGTAGCATAGCGGGCGAGGTTTCCAAACTCTCTATTGTAAGCATCAACAGGCAGCTTACCCTGGGTAAAACTACAGAACTCTTCCCTCTTGCAGTCAATGAGAGCCTGAGGAATGTGGTGCTCCCGAAAAGCCTCGGTGAAATCCTTCCAGGTAGGAATCTGGCCAACTGATAGCATAGCCTCATAGCTCTGCCACCAAATACTAGCAGGACCTTCTAGGTGATAGGTAGCATAGGTGACCTTGTCACCTTCAGCCACGCTCGCAGAATGCAACTTGTCAGTGATGCTCCAGAGCCAGACATCTGCATCGAGTGGCTCAATGGAATGATGGAAGGTGGGTGGTTTCAGACCAATGAAGTTGGTGATGGAAACCAACTTCTTACGCTGATGTGTGGTGTTCTGCTCAATCTGTGCCAGCAAGCGGTTAGTCTCACGCTTGTTCCTCTCGGATGCTAACAAGAACTCTGCCATCAAAGGCTGGTTAGGAGGATCCCCGTCCCTACCATCTCCGTGGTTCTTGCTATGAGCAAATGAACCTCGGTTAGCAGACGACATCCTAGCACAAAAACCAAGGAAACAAGGATGGAATTAGCATCGACATAAGAATGCGGAATGTAATGCAAAAGCATTGGAAACTCTTGAAATCCTAGGACAATTTCGGCAGCATAACAGCTGTAAATGCACAAAAGGATTTTGAGACATTCATCAAAGGAATAGCATAATCAATCAACATCATAATATCAAGGTTCTGGGTCAAACTGAGGACACACGGAAGTATTAGAACTGAACAGAGACACAAACCCAACAATCCTAAGACTTTACAGTTTAGTAACACGTCATCCTGAGAGATAGAGGAGAAGCCTAGGCCTTAACCCTCGTAGAAAAGAAGAGGCTGACTCAGAAGGAATGACGTGAGGTAAAGGAGTAAAAAGAGCCTTACTTTCCCTTCCACAATCAATTCCCTTATATAACTAAAGCATTTCTAGACTCAACTTCGACCAGTTTGGCTTGGTAATCCTACAGTCAGTCAGGCTCTGATACCAACGCTGTCGGGACCCCGATCCTAAGTCACACCGATCTAGCATGTAACACTTCATATCACTTTGCGGCCTCACCCACGGTATTCCCACGGGTGCCACCTTACCTGGCCCGGGACCATTTGCGCCTTTTGGCTCACGTATATGATAGTGTCGCTAGCATCCATATGACAGAGAACCCGAGCCGACATGACTAGTCGTGAACCCAAAGTGGCACTAACTTATAGGGACAGGCATACATGAATCAACCTCGAGCATGTCGGTCAACGGCGTATGAATCCGGGCTGTAGCACTTGGCAAACAGGACTCTGGGAACCCGGGCTGTAGCAGGCTAGGCAGGACTCCGGATGTCACCGCGTGACATTTCCCCAAAGGGACAGACACATGAACGAAGTGAATCACATGCCAGCCAGTCAAGTGTTCCGGAGCAGTAGTGCTAGGCTAGGAGGACTCCGGTGAACCGAGCTGTAGCGGACTACTATGGCTCATGGAAGCACAAGACTACATTTTCCCATAACAGAGGCTACCAGGGATAAACAACTAGGTTGTCGGATCCCACACATAGCAATACACGTTACAAGTAGACATAACATGCAAGTATGTGCTGTACAACATGGCATCACAACATAACTCAAACTCATATAGATAAAGGCCCAGAAGAGCCACATAGCACTCAATACAAACAGGGGTCTCATGACCCATCATTCAGAGCATTCAAGCAACGGAAGCATTACATGGCTGAGTACAGACAACCACAAAAGGAAAAGACTAAGAAGCCTGACTAAACACGACCCTCCCAAGGGTACAAGATCGTAGCTGGGATACAAGCTACTCGTCAAAGTCACTAGTGTAACCAACTGCAAAACATAAATAAGCAAACGTGAGTACGAAGGTACTCAGCAAGTCTTACATCAGAACTATCTACATATGCAACATTATCAACAAAGGGGGTGGTGGAGTTTTAACAGCAGCAAGCTAGCTTTGACTCAGTGGCTAACCTATACTACAAGTATCAGAAACTTCTTTGAGGTGAGAAGACGCACACGAGTCCACATATTCACCATATCAATACTCCACTATGGATCCATTCCCGTCTCCCTACGAGAAGGCCATCCATAGCACTCATGCTTATCTTGCGGATTTTAGGGTATCCACTTCAAGTTGTCTATGTACTACATAAGTCCTCCAAGTTTCCATATCTGAGGAAAACGGCTATTCGAATAGACAATGTTGACCCTGCAGGGGTGTACTTCTTCACACACACTCTCGCCACTTATCGCCCTGTACACGTCATGTACCTCGGCAACCTTCAAGCGGAAGCCGGGCGAGGGTGTCGGCCACGACCTGACTAACCACACAAGTCTCTCATCCAGGTTTATCGCCTATTCGGGTTCCATCCGCAAGGAGATCCGGCCTGGGTGTCGCTCACGGCCCCAAACGATGTGAGCAGGGTTCCCAAGCCCACCATCCGGGTGCCACTTGGTACACCGTGCCACGGTGCCTAGTCTGTTCCATGCCCGTCTCCTCGGACACCACCTGGTAGACAATTAGCACTACCTACAAATGCCAGAAACTAGTTGCGACTCCTGGACAGAGATCAAGTGGATTAATAAGCCGAGAGGGGCCGGATAACCGGAACCCAATGTGTGGTAGTAACTGGACTTGGATAACATACATAGAACTCAGTGCTTAGGGATGGTTCCAATGAGACAACCCACCATGTACTCCTACATGGCCTCTCATCGCTACCTTTACCAAAACGTGTTCACACACTTATCCTTTATAGGTAGGACATGTTCACCACTCCGATTCATTCCTGATGAATCAGACCTGACACAACTCTAAGCATAGATGGCATAAAGAAAACAAGCATGGATAAGTAGGCACATCAAGGCTCAAGAAACTCCTAGTCATGCTAGTGGGTTTCAACTATTTACTGTGGCAATGACAGGTCATGCAGAGGAATGGGTTCAACTACCGCAGCAGAAAAGTAGCAGTTGAATCGTTGTTGTCCTAATGCAGTAAAAGGAGTAGGAGCGAGAGAGTGGGATTTATCGAGATGCTCAAGGGGGTTTGCTTGCCTGATAGAACGACGAAGGGGTACGGCTCCTCTGACACGTACTCGGGAACACCTTCCGGAGTGGAACCTATCGAGAAGAAACGCTGCCGGCGATCAACACACAAACAAATGCAACAAAATGATGCATGAACATGACATGTGCAAATGCAAGATGATACCAAGTTGGTTGAAGCCCATTTGAATCAAAGATTCAAATGCAATTCAAAATGAAGCATTTAAAATGCCCATATTATGTTTTCACTTATACAGCATGTATTAGTTGGTTTTTAATGCATGTAATTGCATAAATGGATTCCTTGCATTTTTCTGATAATTTTTCATATATAAATTATTTCATTCTGAGCTTCGGTTGAATTATTATGAATTTTTGAAGTTTAGGCAATATTCTGGATTTTCCTGAGTTAAATTAATTCCAGAAATCAATTATTGCGTCAGCTCTACGTCAGCATGAGTAAGCGAGTCAACGGGGCTGACCAGGTCAAACCTGACCAGTGGGTCCCACTGGTCAGTGACCCAGTCAACTAACTAAGTTAGTTAATCCTAACTAACTGGGAGGGCCCACTAGTCAGTGACTATATTAGCTAACCTAGTTAGTTAATTAGTGCTAACTATAGTAATTAGTCGGGCGGGGCCTGCAAGTCAGTGAGAGAGAGGGGGGAGGTCAAACTGGGCAACCCGGGTCAAACTCGCCGGAGTTGACCCGGCGCTTGTCGCCGGCAAGGCCAGAGATGGCGGAGGGGCTCGGGATTCCTCCTCCGGCGACCAAATGGCCGGCGGAGGGCATCTATGTGGAGCTGGGACTCGCCCGCATCCATTTGTGCAAACGGCAGGGGCTGAGGTGGCCCGAGCTCGCCAGAGGCATGCTCGCGGCGGTGGTGGAGTTCGGGCGATGAGGCAAACGTCGCTATGGTGCACGGCAGGAGCAACGGTTGGTTGCTCTGGGCCCGTGGAGCTGTGCTGAGCACGGTGATGCACTCGGTTTTGAGCCTGAGCGGCTGCCGCGACGGCGGTGACATGGCCGGCGGGCGGAAGCTTTTGGCTCCGGTGAAGAGCATGGTTAGGTGACGCATTCGGCAGCGAGAAGAGAGGGGAAAGACGGCGGGGCTCACTGGGGGTCAGAGGAGAAGGTCAGCGGGCTCAGGGGCGCACCAGATGTCACGAATCGCCGGCGGTGATCGGTGGCGCCCGAGGTGGAAGACGAGCTCGAAGGCGTCACCACGGTGCTCTTGGGTTCAGGATCTTCCGCGTGGAGGAGCTGTGCATCGTCACGGAGCTTTTGGACACGGGGAAGGGGCGAGAAGACCACGGTGGTCACGGTGGCAGCGAACGGCGGTGACGGACCCGTTCGAGCGTGCTACAGAGAGAGAGCAGGGAAAGAGAGAGTGAGCTGCGAGAGAGGGGAAGGACCGGGGGGCTCGGGCGTCTCCAGGCGCCTGGTCAAGGACGGGGAAGGAAGCAGGAGGTGGCAGGGAGACGTGGTTGCGGTCGGCTGTGAGTCGGGCACGCAGCAGCTCCTACTGGCAGGAGCTTGAAGAAGCTCCTGACGGTTGGGCTGGTGGGCTGGGCCGAGAGAAGTTGGGCCAGGCTACAGGGAGGCCAGGTAACTCTTTTTTTTCTGTTTTGCATTTTCTGTATTTTGTTTTGATTTAGTTTTAGACACTAAATCATTTTTGTTGCTTCTGATAATTCTTGTAGGGACTAGTTGGATTATTCCAAAGCCCCTCAGCAAAAATCAGAATTTTTGGACATATATAAAATATATCACATATATATATCCAAGGCAAATAATTATTGTATTAATTCCAGAAGGCCAAAATAAATATTTATGGGCTCCTAAAATTATTGGTTTGAATTTTACCTCTGACCAATATTTTCAGAGAGCAACATGAACATTTTCTTGGTCCTTTTTGGAGCACTTTTTATCTGGGTCATTTCCAGAAATGATTTCTCAGGGTTTCACAAATCCCCATTTCAAATTTAAATGGAATTTAAACATGATGCACAAATGACTAGCTAGTCTAGGTCATACCAAAACTAGGGATGTGACAACTGAATGTGCAACTCACTCCAAAGGATAGCTCCAAATGATCTACATCAACATTGAGCATCCACATCTTCAACATATACATGAAGTCATCATCGACAAAACCCAAGGTTAGTTCATCCCTCTTAGGGGGGATCTCACATCTAGGGGGAGCTTTACTCCAACAACTGAGTTAAAGAAACTCTAATGGTGTGAACACAACAACGCTTTATGTAAAAGTGGTAACTCCACTTGTGCTTAAACGATGAGAATGACCTGTGATCAAATGTTCTCATTTGACTCCTAAGTCAATATACTCATGTATAGATGACCTAGTCATCGCCAATTGCTTGATAGATGCTAGAATTTTTTCTGCATGCTTTGCCACATATTTCATTTGTCATTTTATTGTGTGAGCATGTTGGTTGCATAATTTTCTCATTCGAGGACATCCACTTGTTGTTTTGATTGATTGGTTTCCTTTTATTTTGGCCAAGTTGATGGACAAGAATGCCTAAGAACCTTCTCTAGCTATCTATGCTTTTCTCGTCTCAAACTCTATTCATGCTACATCACAAAATTTGATCAAGTCAGATTCGAACCACTCTGTGTGAGGAGCACTTGGAGTCCCCGATTCATCATAGACTTAAACTTCCAAAACTTCTTTGTGCGTTTCGGTCTGACCGATTCACCCATTTCGGTCATACCGAGATCACTAAGTCGATCTAGGTTTTCAACCTCGGTGCAACTGATTCGAACTTTTTGGTCACACCGAGTTTCAGTTACTGCTTGCAGTTATGAATCTCGGTGCCACCGAGTTGTTCCACTCGGTCACACCGACAGGGTCAGGCTATATATATCCACGGGTCAACTTTTGGAAAACTTTCCAAATCTCCTCGACCCGCGCTTAGATTTCTCTGCCTTCAGGGTCTCCGGATCGTCCTCCTCGTCGCCAGCCACCTCCTGTCGCTAGTCTCCGCCGCCGTCAATGGGATCATCTCTGCCGTTGCCGCCGTAGCAAGTTCATCGCCGAACTAGGGTATGAACTTGAACTTTGTGTTGTTCTAACTCCGATTCCCCAGCACATTGCTTTGCCATGTATCTTTCCACGATTGAGATCATTCTATCCATCGAAAACACTTCGTAGTTTAGTCGTGAATTGAAAGTTTAGGGTTAGGTTTCCGCTGAAACCATCTCGGACCGACCGAGTTGATGAAATCGGTCCCACCGATTTGGCTCAGGCCATTGCACATGTGATTCTCGGTCTGACCGACAATTGCAAATCGGTGTGACCGAGTTCAAGACTTTGTGAAACCCTAGCAGTCTCGGTGCCACCGAACTGTGACTCGGTCTGACCGAGTTCACTAGTTTAGGTTCCAAAGCTGCTTCGGTATCACCGAGTTTGCAAATCGGTAGATCCGAAATGCTTTGTGTGGAAAACGAAAACTAAGTTTTTAATTCATTCTTTTGCAAAAACCTCTGTATATTGTGATGCTCATCCACTCTACCTCATCTATAATCTATTCACAGAGTCAGTTGTCAGAGGTTGCAATATGTCTGATCAAAGTGACAGCCAGAACAGGTCAGAGGAGCAGGTCCACGTGAGTGAGGGCACTAGTCCTTCTAGCAGCTCAGATGATGGAAGCAGGAGCACACCCAGCAATCTGCCAAAGGCTGCCACAAGGGCCAGCAAGAAAAGAACCTCAGAGTCAGAGGATGAGGACTATGTGGCTGAGGAAGAAGAAACCACCTCAAAGAGGAAAGTCCTGAAGAAGGAATATGGCACAGTTGCTGCCACCAAGCCAGGCACGAAGGAAAAGGTTCCTGCCAAGAGAGCTCCAATGTCTAAGGCCAGAGCATCTACTCAAGAGACTTTGGGATCTGCACCCAAAGAGCAAGTTGTGGCAGAGAAGAAGAGGAAAGAGAGGGTCAAGAAGACCACTGCCAGAGTGCTTGGGAGATCCTCAATCATGAGATACTCTGAAGAGGAAGAGGAAGAGGATGCAGCACCAGCACCCAAAGCTCAAAAGCTTATGGGAGATGCTATAAGGTTATGGGCTGCTTCATCAAATCCCAAAGAAGCTTCTAAGCCAGCTGCTCCAAAACCCAAAACTGCACCAAAGAGGAGTACCAGGAACATTCCAGCTGCAGAGAAGAACAAGGCCCCAATGCCTGAAGCTGCAATGGAAGAAGAAGAAGATGATTCTGTTGTCTTGAGGAAGTTAAAGCCAAAAATTCCGGATCACAATGATGCTCATCCAGTTGCAGAGAACATGAAAGTCAGGAAGGACTCAGGTCTAAGGCTATGGAGAGAGTCTGATCCATATGCCACCAGGAGAAGGACTGTTGTGGACTACAGGTTCCATACAAAGGAACATCAGGACTTCTATGAGACTATCTTACTTGACAAGAAGCCCATAGTGTGTGACATGAGATGGGTCGATTGGACATTCATTGAGGAAAATGAGGATCACTTCCCTGGTGTATATGACAGTTTCAAGGCTTGTGGAGTTGATGAGTTTGTGGCTCAGAAGCTCACAAAATGGAATTATGAGCTCATCATGCAGTTCTACTCCACAGCTCACTTCTATCCAGATGGAAGGATTGTCTGGATGTCTGAAGGCACTAGGTACCAGTCAACGGATGCTGAATGGGCGAAATTGATCAATGCTCCAGAAGAGAGTGAAGATGACTTGGATGTCTATGCCAAGAAGAAGAAGGATCACAATTCCTTGGCACACATGTACAAGGAGATCCCAGATGCTGCTCTTGAGACACATAAGTTTGGATCTGTACATTACCTTCTATCAGGATTGCCAACTATCAACTGGATCCTCAGGCACACTCTCTTGCCAAAGTCAGGAGATCACAAGATGATCAGAGGCCATGCAATAAACTTGCTTCACATCTTTGATGTCCCACAGAAGTTCAATGTCATGAGCCTAATAGTGGAAACGATAAAGAGGACAGCTGCAGATCAGAAGAGGAGTTGTGGATATGCCCCATAGATTCAGGAGCTGATTAACTCCAAGATGGGCACTGGCACATATCTGCTGGAGAAGGAGCACCTGCCCATCTACCCAGAATTTGAGGACAACACTGTGGTGATGTATGAAAATGAACCATCTTCTGTGCACACACAAGCTAAGAAGGAGAAGACAAAGGCTGGAAAGGCTGCAAGGATGCCAACTACTGAAGCAGCATCTCAGTATCTTCTGAAGAGCAAGCAAGATCAGCTTGGCTACTTGATTGCCTCCACTCTGAGGATTGAGAAGGGACTGGCCACCCTGACTCAAAACCAGGAGAGCTTGGAAAGGATCGTGGAGCAGAAGTTCTATGACTTGGATGTGAAGGTAACTGAGATCCAGTCTGTTGTGGAGCAACTTCAGGATGATATGCAGGAGAGGAAGGGCAAGACAACCACTGATGCATTTGCCAGAGTGCCTAGAGCTCAGAGGTCTGCTGCAGTGCCTGTTCCAGACACCAGAGCCACTTCATCTGCACCAACTACAGCTTTAGTGCCACCAGCTCCAGCACCTACTCCATCAGCTCCATCTACATCGACTGAAGCCTTCGTTCTTGGAGTTATCCGGACACCACCACCTGAAGACCTAGACTAAGAGACGATTTAGTGCTATGCATTTTCTAGGAACTTTTTGGTAACTTGTTGCCAAAGGTGGAGAAGAATGTATAGATCATAGGCTTCGAGAGAGAGCATTGATTTTTTATTCTCTCTTGCTTTGGTGGTTGAACTTTATTTTCTTGTTTGAGATACTTTCTGTCTGTGTGATACTTGGATGATCATGTGTGTTTGACCATATGCTACATTAATGCTTGTTGGATGACATTATCATTTTATCCCTATATGATCATTCACTTTGCTTGGTGATGAGTGCATGTATTTAATTATTATCATTTTGAGCGCTCCACCAAGATGTATGTGACATGGAAGAGTAACCCATGAGCCTAATTCTCTGTGCATTTACAGTCCAAAGCAAATCAGAAACTATGCACAAATTTAAGGGGAGCTCTTGCTTTTCACATACTTCTCAAAGCGACAATGTTTTTCACTCTTATTATCATTCGTCGAAGCTTTGATCTATATGTTGTCATCAATTACCAAAAAGGGGGAGATTGAAAGTGCAACTATCCCTAGGTGGTTTTGGTAATTCCTAACAACATATAGCTCATTGAGCTAATGCTATTCCAAGATTAATATTTCAGGAAAAGCTCGATGAATGGCATGGCATGGATGAGGAAAGTGGACCACTCAAAATACTAAGTACAAAAAGATTGGCTCAAGCTCAAAGCTCAAGACTCTACATTTTATATTTTAGTGATCCAAGATCACATTGAGTCTATAGGAAAAGCCAATACTATCAAGGAGGGATGAGGTGTTGCTTGATGAGGTTCTTGCTTCATAGTGCTTAGTGATATGCTCCAAAACCCTCAACTACCTTCCCACATCCACATATGACCTAAACCAAAAGTCAAACTCGGCCCCACCGATTCTTTCTATCCGGCGCCACCGAGTTCAGATGTCATAGCCACTGCCACAAACCCTAGGCAAATCGGTCTCACCGATAGGGATCTCGGTCACACCGAGATGGGGTTGTAATCTCTTTGTTTCCCTTCGTAACATTTCGGTCCTACCGAGATGAGTGATCGGTCCCACTGAGATTCCAATGTAAACTCTCTGTTTCCCTTTTGTAACATTTCGGTCCCACCGAAATGAGCGATCAGTCCCACCAAGTTTACCTGACCAACTCTCTGGTTAGCTTATTACCAAAATCGGTCCAACCAAGTTTGTGTAATCGGTCACACCGAGATTACGTTATGCCCTAACCCTAACCATATCGGTCCTACCGAGTTGCATCTCAGTCCCACCGAAAATCCTAACGGTCACTAGGTTTGCTAAATCGGTCCGACCGAGTTTCTTAATTCGGTCTCACCGAGATTGGTAAATTGTATGTAACGGTTAGTTTTTGTGTGGAGGCTATATATACCCCTCCACCCACTCTTCACTCATGCATAGATTCATCAGAACATACCTACACTTCCAATACACATTTTCTGAGAGAGAACCACCTACTCATGTGTTGAGGCTAAGATATTCCATTCACACCATATGAATCTTGATCTCTAGCCTTCCCCAAGTTGCTTTCCACTCAAATCTTCTTTCCACCAAATCCATATCCTGTGAGAGAGAGTTGAGTGTTGGGGAGACTATCATTTGAAGCACAAGAGCAAGGAGTTCATCATCAACAAACCATTTGTTACTTCTTGGAGAGTGGTGTCTCCTAGATTGGCTAGGTGTCACTTGGGAGCCTCCCACAAAGATTGTGGAGTTGAACCAAGGAGTTTCTAAGGGCAAGGAGATCGCCTACTTCGTGAAGATCTATCGCTAGTGAGGCAAGTCCTTCATGGGCGATGGCCATGATGGGATAGACTAGGTTGCTTCTTCGTGGACCCTTCGTGGGTGGAGCCCTCCGTGGACTCGCGCAACCGTTACCCTTCGTGGGTTGAAGTCTCCATCAACGTGGATGTACGATAGCACCACCTATCGGAACCATGAAAAAAACATCCGTGTCTCCAATTGCGTTTGAATTCTCCAAACCCTTCCCTTTACATTCTTGCAAGTTGCATGCTTTACTTTCCGCTGCTCATAGACTCTTTGCATGCTTGCTTGAATTGTGTTAAGACTGCTTGACTTGTGCTAAGATAGCTAAAATCTGCCAAAGACTAAAATTGGGAAAAGGATAGATTTTTAATTTGTCAAGTAGTCTAATCACCCCCCTCTGGACATACTTTCGATTCTACATGCTCTTGATCTAAATTTAGCTTCTCAAAGCGTAGCTTTGACGAGTCTTTAAGAGCTCCCTATGATCCTCTAGAGTTGTTTCATGAGCTAACTTAAGAGTGTTTAGTTCTTTAGTTAGACGCTCAATCTCCTTCTTATCATTGTCATTCGTTTCATCTTGATTAGCATGAATACTAGAAACTTCTTCATAGTTTTCATCACTAGTGTGGTCAACAAGTATATCATCGTCACCTAGCAAATCATCTTCATCACTATTGAAATCAACATACTCGGGGTGTGATACTTGGGGCCTTTAGCCATGAAGCATCTTCCAATTCCTTCATTTGGTGAGTCAAATATGCCGTAGAAGTTGGATGACAGAAGCGTAAGTCCGGCAACACCTTCATCTTGAGTATATTTGGAGTCGGAGTGATAGCTTCTCTCGGAGTAGTTGTTGAAGTCATAATCAGATACACATTCACCAACGTGAGCTTGATGTCTTCATCTTGTGTAGCACTTTGATGGTTTGTCCTTCCTTTCCGAATACTTTCTTCTACGAGAAGGTCTTCATTCATAACGATCATCTCTACTCCTTCTCTCTCTTGGTGGTGATTCATCTCTTTTACTTCTCCTCTTAGGTCAATCTTCTCTTTTCTTGTAGGGAGCCATACACTCATTGGAATAGTGTCTGGGTCTTCCACAATTGTAGCAATTACGGTCACGACTAGAAGATCTTTTGTCATTGTAGAATCTTGACTTGGAACTTCTCTCTTTGCTTCTATTCTTGTAGAACTTGTTGAAGTTCTTCACCATTAAGCTCAATTCTTCATTGAGGACTTGTTTCTCACTTGATCTTGTAGGAGCATCACTTGAAGCTTTGTAAGCACCACTAGACTTGTTCTGGAGCTCTTCCTTATCCTTGAGTGACATCTCATGAGCAACAATTCTACCAATGACTTCCATGGGCTCGAGATCTTTGTAGTTGGGCATCATTTGGATCAAGGTGAACACAGTATCATATTTTCCATCCATGGCTCTTAGGATCTTCTTGATGATGAATTTGTCGGTCATCTCTTTGCTTCCTAAGTCGGCAATCTCATTTGTGATAAGAGAAAGCCTAGAGTACATCTCAGCAACTCCTTCAACATCCTTTATCTTGAATTTGTCAAGTTGACTTTGAAGCACATCCAATTTGGATTCCTTAACAGACTCGGTACCTTCATGCACATCGACCAAAGTATCCCAAATTTCCTTTGCATTCTCAAGGCGAATGATTTTGTTGAATTCTTCGAGGCACAATCCGTTGAAGAGAATATCGCAAGCTTGAGCATTGTATTGCAACATCTTCATTTATTTCGCTGTCCCTTCATGATCTCGTTCTTTTCCATCCTCGAAGAAATCACCTTGCAAGCCAATACGCACAACAACCCAAACGGTAGGGTTATGACCAAGAATATGCATTTTCATCTTATACTTCCAACTAGCAAAATTAGTACCATCAAAGTAAGTACCTCTACGGTGGTAATTTTCCTCACTAGATGCCATACTCTCCTAGGTTGTGAAACCAAGGCTATGATCACCAAAGCTATGGAAATCAAGGAAAATGGAGACGAAAGTTCTGGTACCACTTGTAGGATCAAAAGTAGGTCTAGAGGGGGGGGTGATTAGACTACTTGACCAAATAAAATATAACCTTTTCCCAATTTTAGTTGTGGGCGGATTTTAGCAATTAGCACAAGTCAAGCAATCAACCTACACATGCAATTCTAGGAATGTAGCAGCAGAAAGTAAAACATTGCATATGAAGGTAAAAGGAAGGGTTTGGAGAGTGAAAACGCAATGATGACACGGAGATTTTTGGCGTGGTTCCGATAGGTGATGCTATCGTACATCCACGTTGATGGAGACTTCAACCCACGAAGGGTAACGGTTGCGTGAGTCCACGGAGGGTTCCACCCACGAAGGGTCCATGAAGAAGCAACATTGTCTGTCCCACCATGGCCATCGCCCACGAAGGACTTGCCTCACTTGGGTAGATCTTCACGTAGTAGGCAATCTCCTTTCCCCTACAAACTTCTTGGTTCAACTCCATAATCTTGTCGGAGGCTCCCAAGCGACACCTAACCAATCTAGGAGACACCACTCTCCAAAAGGTAATAGATGTTGTGTTGATGATGAACACCTTACTCCTGTGCTTCAAATTATAGTCTCCCCAACACTCAACTCTCTCTCACAGATTCAGATATGGTGGAAAGATGATTTGAGTGGAAAGCAACTTGGGGAAGGCTAGAAATCAAGATTCTTGCGGTTGGATTGGAATATCTTGATCTCAACACATGAGTAGGTGGTTCTCTCTCAGAAAATGTAGGCTGGAAGTGTAGGCATGTTCTGATGGCTCCCTCTCGAATGTAGAAGGGGGTGGAGGGGTATATATAGCCTCCACACAAAATCCAACCGTTACACACATTTGACCCAACTCGGTGAGACCGAATAGAAGAACTCGGTGAGACCGATTCAGTTCAAAATGTGAACGTTAGGAATCTTGGTGGGACCGACTAGAACAACTCGGTGGGACCGATGTGCTAGGTCTAGGGCAAAACCTCATCTTGGTGAAGCCGATTGCTTGAACTCGGTGAGATCGATTTCAGCAAAGAGCAAATAGAGAGTTGGGTAAGCAAACTCGGTGGGACCGATTGCACATTTTTGTGAGACAAAAATAATTGCAACAAGCAACAAAGAGTTTGCAAGGCCATCTCGGTGAGACCGAGATCCGTATCGGTGTGACCGAGGTGTTAGGGTTTCTAGCATTGGCTAGGTCAAATGAACTCAGTGGCACCCGAAAGAATGTTTCGGAGGGGCCGAGTTTGACTCTGGGTTTTGGACATATTTGGAAACGAGAAAGTGGTTGAGGGCTTTGGAGCAATATCACTAAGCATTTTGAGCAAGTAGACCATTAAGCAACACCTCATCTGTAACACCCCGGATGTAACTTACCCAATTTGTACTCCAACTTTTGCCGTTTCCGGCGTTAAGTTATTTTATTTTCTCGGGTTCGGGTCTTTGTCTCCGTGTGTTGTTATCGTTGCCATGCATCTCATATCATGTCATCATGTGCATTGCATTTGCATACGTGTTCGTCTCATGCATTCGAGCATTTTCCCCGTTGTCCGTTTTGCATTCCGGCACGTGGGAGATATAGTCGCATCGAGGGTGTTACAAGTTGGTATCAGAGCCTTCCCCGACCTTAGGAGCCTCATTGCTTGATCGTTATTAGCGGCCGAGTTGTGTCTAGAAAAATGTTTTGAGTCATTTAGGAATTATATATCGGAGAGTTTAGGAATTCTTTTTACTTCCCAGTCTCTTCATCGCTCTGGTAAGGCATCCTGACGTAGAGTTTTGACTCTTCTCTTCTCAAATTTCACTAAAAAAAATTTTAGGATCACGCGGGTATCTTGGAATCGTTCCGATGGTTTTATGACGAGAACATTGTCTTGGTGCCTCCTGTCAGGGGTTTTGTGGAAGTGTCCCGGGGAGTTGAGCTCCGAGGTGTTGTCGTCATAATTTTATCGTTGCAGTTCTGGAATACCTGAGTTTAGTACACTAACATCGAAAATCTCTTTTATGCAGTTCGTTGGTGAGATAACCTCGACGCCACCCAGTACTGGGGCGGGAGTTCGGGAGTATCGCCATAACTTGTATAACGGATGCTTTTCGAAGGTTGAGGTAGATGGTTTTCGAAGTTTTTCTCGGTTATGTGTTGAAGGATGGATACAGCTGGATGTAGGATTTGCTAGATTTGGGTGAGATATTATGCTTCCCCTGTATCCCCAACACCTGATTGCATAACCAGAAAGGTTCGGGAGTTTCATAGGTGGGAATTCTAGTAGCTCTAGTTCTTCTTCCACGGATATTGGTTTGAGATTGGGATTTCTTACCGATTATTCGTTCTTGATCCGTACCTTGTTGATTTATTTCTCTACCTAAATTCTAAGTGGCTTCTCAATTTATGGATATGTGACCATTTCAAGAGGAATGCATTCGTTCATTTTGTTCAGATGTGAATACTATATGTTGCAATTCTCATTCCGTTGGATTCAGCTTCAATATTTGTCTATCAATGTGCTAATGGATGTCAACCTCTTCAGGATGGCTCCTCCAACGCGCACGACTCCGAATCCTGATCCGCCACCACCTCCACCTCCTCCGGAGGCATGGCAAGCTATGATGGCCGCAACCAATGCAAACACACAGTTGATCATGCAAATTCTTCAAGAGCGCAATCAAGGCAACCAAGGCAACAATCAGAATCACTTTGCTACACTCAACCAGTTCCTTGCTAACGGGCCAAAGACTTTCAGCAATTGTGTTGAGGCAACCGATGCTGACGATTGGCTTGTGGATCTGTGCAAGCATTTCGAGTGCAGTAACGTCAGGCCTGAGGACTTTTTCAAGTTCGCTTCCTTCCAACTCAAAGATCAAGCTGCAGAATGGTTCCAGCAGTACAAGGATTCCAGAGGTGGACGTGTTATCACTTGGGATGAATTCCGTCAAGATTTCAGAGCTCACCATATCCCTCAGAGCGTGGTTGAAAGCAAGCGTGAGGAATTCCGCAACCTGAAGCAAGGCTCTTTGTCTGTCTATGACTACAACAAGTTGTTTCAGAAGCTCGCCCGCTTTGCCAAGCAGGACGTACCTGATGAGAAGAGCATGATATACCAGTTCAGGGGTGGTCTCAGAGAAGAAATCCAGATCGCTCTTGTTCTCTTTGAACCCTTGAGGTACGATGAGTTCTACAACATGGCATTGAAGCAAGAGGCCGCTCAATTGAGGTGTGATGCTTCCGAGAAGCGAGTCAGAGATGCTACTCCTTCTTCCTCTACTCAAGTGGCCAAGCAGCAGAAGTATTGGCTTCCTCCTCCTCCGTTCCGTCAGCCATATCAGCAGAAGAGCAAAGGTGGCAGTGGATCTTCCCACCCACCCAACCCTGGCTTTCAGAACAAGACTTCGTCTCAAGCTCCAAGATCGAGTGCTCCGTATCACCATCCGCTTTCAGAGGTCACGTGCAACAAGTGCCAACAGAAGGGTCACTATGCCAACAAGTGTTTCAACCAGAGGCGTCTCCCTCCTCCTCCTCCTGTCAGATCGGCAAGTACAGCTATGGTCAAGCATAACCCCAAGTCCGCCAAGGTCAACTTGATGAATGCAGCTCAGGCAGAGGACTCATCAGATGTCATTATGGGTAACCTTCCCGTTAATGATATTCCTGCAAAAGTTCTTTTTGACATGGGTGCATCGCATTGTTTCATCTCGAGACCATTTGTTTCTAAGCATGAGTTGCTCTTACAAGATTTTCCTAGACAGTTATCTGTCGTTTCTCCGGGTAAATTCATGAATGCAAGCGCTATGGCCCCGAACGTTACTATCACCTTGGGTGACTACAAGTTTCTCTCTTCTCCGGTGGTTCTTGGTAACTCGGATATTGATCTTATTCTCGGAATGGATTGGCTTGCTAAGCACAAGGCGCATCTTGATTGTGCAGCCAGGCAGATTCAATTGACTCATTCGTCTGAGGATGTAATTGTCTTTGCCGCTCGTGATGATACCATCCGTCTGTTTTCTCTCAATGAGAAGGGTGAACTGGATGCCATCTCGCAGATTCCAGTCGTTTGCGAATACCAAGACATCTTTCCAGAAGAGCTTCCAGGAATGCCTCCGCACCGGCCAGTGGAATTCGTTATTGATCTTGAGCCTGGCACGGAACCAGTGTGCAAGCGTCCTTACAAGCTCGGACCTGAAGAGTTGAAGGAGCTGAAGAAGCAACTCAATATTCAAGAGAGAATGGGTCTCATCCGGCCTAGTTCTTCTCCGTGGGGTTGTGGTGTTCTTTTTGTGAAGAAGAAGGATGGAACGGACCGACTTTGTGTTGATTACCGTCCATTGAACAAGAAGACCATCAAGAACAAATACCCACTTCCCAACATCAATGAGCTGTTCGAACAACTCAAAGGTGCCCAAGTATTCTCCAAGCTTGATCTCCGTATGGGTTATCATCAGATTCGTATCCGTGAGCAAGATATTCCCAAGACGGCTTTCTGGACAAGCTATGGTTCATACGAATACACTGTCATGTCTTTTGGCCTCGTCAACGCTCCTCCGACTTTCTCTCGCATGATGAACTTCATCTTCAACACCTACACCAATGACTTCGTTTTGGTCTATCTCGACGACATTCTGGTTTTCTCGAAGAACAAGGAAGATCATGCCAAGCACTTGCGTTTGGTGCTCGATAAGCTCAGAGAACACAAGTTCTACGCCAAGTTCTCCAAGTGTGAATTTTGGCTCGATGAGGTTCTTTATCTTGGTCATATCATCTCTGCCAAGGGCATTGCGGTGAATCCTGAGAAGGTGTCTGCAATTGTGAATTGGGAACCTCCTCAGAATGTGAAGCAACTCCGCAGCTTCCTCGGTCTCGCAAGCTATTGCCGAAGATTCGTTGAAAACTTTTCTAAGATCGCGAAGCCTCTCTCAAATCTTCTCCAGAAGCACGTCAAGTAGGTTTGGTCTCCGGAGTGTGACATTGCTTTCAACACTTTGAAAGAGAAATTGATCACTGCTCCATTTCTGACTCCGCCTGATGAATCCAAGCCGTATGAGGTCTTTTGTGATGCCTCTCTCCAAGGTCTTGGCGCAGTGTTGATGCAAGAGAAGAAAGTTGTTGCTTATACCTCTCGCCAGTTGAAGCCCAATGAGAAGAACTACCCCACTCATGATCTCGAGTTGGCGGCAGTTGTGCATGCTCTTTTGACTTGGAGACATCTCTTATTGGGAAGAAAAGTGGACATCTTCAGTGACCACAAGAGTCTCAAGTACATCTTCACTCAGCCTAATCTCAACCTCAGGCAAACTCGATGGGTCGAAATGATTCAAGAATATAATCCGAGTATTGAGTATACTCCAGGCAAGGCCAATGTGATTGCTGACGCATTGAGCAGAAAGGCTTACTGCAACAGTTTGATTCTCAAGCCTTATCAACCCGAGCTTTGTGAAGCTTTCGGCAAACTTAATCTGCAAGTTGTTCCTCAACGTTTCCTCCCCAACCTTCAAGTCTCTCCTACCTTGGAAGACCAGATTCGCCAGGCTCAACTTCTTGATGCTATGGTGAAAAAGGTGAAGATTGGGATTGCCAAGAGTCAACCCAAGTACAAGTGCTACCGCCTTGATGACAAGGATACTCTCTTCTTCGAGGATCGTATTGTCGTGCCCAAAGGTGACCTCCGTAAAGTGATCATGAACGAGGCTCACAATTCTCTCCTCTCCATCCACCCTGGGAGCACGAAGATGTATCAGGACCTCAAGCAGGCTTATTGGTGGACTCGAATGAAGCGCGAGATTGCTCAATTCGTGAATGAATGTGATGTCTGCAGAAGAGTGAAGGTAGAACACCAAAGGCCAGCTGGTCTCCTCCAACCTCTTGCCATTCCAGAATGGAAGTTTGACCACATTGAGATGGACTTCGTGACTGGGTTTGCAAAGTCCAAGCGTGGCAATGATGCTATATTCATTGTCATCGACAAACTCACTAAAGTGGCTCATTTTCTGCCTATCAAAGAGTCAATCACTGCAGCTCAATTGGCGAAGCTCTATACCTCTCGAATTGTCTCTTTGAACGGTATTCCACAAGTGATCTCTTCAGACCGTGGCAGCATCTTTACCTCCAAGTTTTGGGATTCTTTTCGGAAGGCCATGGGCACGAACATCCGCTTCAGCACAGCTTTCCATCCTCAAACTAGCGGTCAAGTCGAGCGTGTCAATCAGATTCTTGAAGATATGCTCAGGGCTTGTGTGATTTCCTTCAGCATGAAGTGGGAGGATTGTCTTCCATATGCTGAATTCTCCTACAACAACAGTTTTCAAGCAAGCTCGGGCAAGGCCCCATTTGAAATTCTGTATGGCAAGAAGTGCCGTACTCCTCTCAACTGGTCTGAAACCGGTGAACGTCAGCTTTTGGGAAATGACTTAATCACAGAGGCAGAGGAAATGTGCAAAGTCATTCGAGATAACCTCAAAGCAGCCCAATCCCGCTAGAAGAGCTACTATGATAGTAAGCACCGTGATTTGGCTTTCGAGATCGGAGATCATGTTTACCTCCGCGTCTCTCCTATGAAAGGTACTCGTTGCTTCGGTATCAAAGGGAAGCTTGCCCCCAGATACGTGGGAACTTCAAGATTGTCAGCAAGAGAGGCGATCTCGTCTATCAACTCGAGCTTCCTTCAAACTTTGCAAATGTTCATGATGTGTTCCATGTCTCTCAGCTCCAAAAGTGCTTCAAGACTCCTGACCGCACCGTCAACTTCGAGGACATTGAGCTCCAAGAAGATCTCTCCTATCGCGAGCACCCAATTGCTATTCTTGAAGAGACTGAACGCAAGACTCGCAACAAGTCAATCAAATTCCTCAAAGTCAAGTGGTCACACCATTCCGACCGTGAAGCTACCTGGGAACGCGAGGATCACCTCCGTTCTGAGTACCCGGCGTTCTTTCAGTCCTAGATCTCGGGACGAGATCCTTTCGTAGTGGTGGAGTGTTGTAACACCCCCGGATGTAACTTACCCAATTTGTACTCCAACTCTTGCCGTTTCCGGCGTTAAGTTATTTTATTTTCTCAGGTTCGGGTCTTTGTCTCCGTGTGTTGTTATCGTTGCCATGCATCTCATATCATGTCATCATGTGCATTGCATTTGCATACGTGTTTGTCTCATGCATTCGAGCATTTTCCCCGTTGTTCGTTTTCCATTCCGGCGCTTCGTTCTCCTCCGGTGGTCATTTCTACCTTTCTTTCGTGTGTGGGGTTTAAACATTTCCGGATTGGACCGAGACTTGCCAAGCGACCTTGGTTTACTACCGGTAGACCGCCTGTCAAGTTTCGTACAATTTGGACTTCGTTTGATACTCCAACGGTTAACCGATGGACCGAAAAGGCCTCGTGTGTGTTGCAGCCCAACACCCCTCCAATTTGGCCCAAAACCCACCAAAACCTTCTCCATCATCTAGAGCGTTCGATCACGATCGTGTGGCCGAAAACCGCACCTCATTTGGACTCTCCTAGCTCCCTCTATGCCTATAAATAGAGCCCTCCTCAAAAATCCGGATCTCCCCCGTCCAAACCCTAGTCTTCGTCTTCCTCCGCGCGCCGGACAACGTCCGCCGGCGCCGGGCGTGTCCGAATCTGCCCACCGCCGCCACGTGGAACCACCTAATTCGCCGCCGCCACCGTGCCCACTTCGCCCGCCGCCGGCCCGCGGCAGCCCAGGCGGGGCCCTCCAAGCCCATCGACCGGGCCACGCCGCCCGCGAGCTGCCTCGCCTCCCAGCCGCCGCCTCTCCCGAGCTGCACCGCCGCGCCGGAGCACGCGCCGCCCGGGTCCGGCGACCTCGCCGACCTCGGCCGCCGCACCGAGTCGCCGCGGCCATCGCCGGCCCGCGTCGCCCCGCGGTCTCCTCCACGCCGCCGCCTCCTCTCCGTCCTTCCTCCGGCCGGCCACCGCAGCCACGACCTCCGGCGAGCTTCTTCTCCGGCGGTGAACAGTGATTCCGGTGGACATCGAAATACGTGCCAGATCTGAGATCTAAATCTCGAGGGTTGACTTTTTGCCCGAAACCCTAGTTCATATGCTCCTGTTCATCGCATCGTAACTTTGCATCCGTAACTCCGTTTTTGGCATATAGCATATCAAAATGTTCGTCTCAGAGAGTACATCATTTAATTCCATTGCACCATTTTCATTTGAGTTCATCTTGATGCCCGAAATGCTGTTAGAAGAGTGCTACTTGAGATAATTGTCAGATCTGCTGCTCCATTTAGAGATTTGTCATTTTTGCCATGATTATTGTGTGCATGATATGCCCATGAGCTCTACATATGTTTTGTTAAGGGTTTCGCCATCTTTCCAGAGGTGCAACCCATGTTTTTTTGTGATGTGTGTGGTGACTAGCACAAGCTTGCAAAGTGAGGCACTTGGTAATGCTGATTTCAGGGACTTAGCATTTCCAGTAAGTCTTTGGCCTGTTTATCTCATATGGCCATATGTTCATGTTGGTTCCTAGTGATCCGTGCCTCTTTTGAGGATGATCGGTAAGGATGTTTTGTTAATCTTGTAGTGCTCTATCCATCCATTTCTTTGTTTGCAATTATGGAGCACCCTAGCTTGAGTCAATCGAGCTCTACTTTTGCTACTTCGTGAATCTGGGCAGATTGTCTACTTGTTAGCGATTTTGCCGATGATGTTGTAGTTGATCCGTGCATGCTATGCTATTGTTCTTGCCATGTCTAGCTTGCATTTTGTGTATTCTTGATGGTTGTATGCTTAGGTTGTCATGACTTGCTCCGTACTGAGTGCATCAAGCTCGTAAACATGCCTACATGATATCTGTTTTCAGCATGCTCCAGTTTTCACTAAGTCTGTGATCTGATTATGTTTTTGCCATGTTCACATGCTTGCAATTGTATTTTCTGATCCCTTTTGGCTCAAGGTCACTAAGGGACTTTTGTTAAGCTCTTTGAGTAGCTCCATGCCATGCTTTAGTATGCCATGTTCAGGTCCTGTAGCATATAGTTTTGTTGCTCCGAAGTGTGCTACCTGATCTGAGATTTCAGACAAGTGTTAATTTCACTAAGTCTGAAATCTGTTTACCATATGCATTTTTGCCATGCTTGTGTGAACCTGTTAATGGATGAATTGGCCATAGCTCAGTGCTAGACTTTTGTTAAGCATCTTGAATGCATCCCTGCCATGTATTTTGTTGTCATGTTTGGGTGCTGTAGCATGTTCATCTTGCTGCATTTAGATGACTACTTGCTGTAAATCGCAGACCGTGGCCATATTTGAATTGCTTGCCATTTCCAAATCGTAACTCCGATTCCGACGTTCTTTATATCGTTTTCAAGCGATTTCATCTCATCTTTCCAGTGGCACACTTGGATTACCAAGTTGAGGCCAGGTTCATGCATCCCTTGTCAAATCTTGCATATGCATCCCGCATCGCATCCCGCATAGCATACCATCCTTGCATCATATTGTTTGTTCCTTTGCCCGTGGTTGATTGTGTTCCGTTTGCTTATTTGTATTGTTTGGGTAGAGCTGAGAGACGAGTTCGCTAACGAGGAGCCCGTTGAGTTTGCTTTCGAGGATCCAGTCAACTCTGACCACTTTGCAGGGAAGATGATCATACCCTCGAAATCACTACTATCTTTGCTATGCTAGATTGCTCGCTCTTTTGCTATGCCAATGCTACGATGCCTACCACTTGATTTCAAGCCTCCCAAATTGCCATGCCAAACCTCTAACCCACCATGTCCTCACAAACCATTGATTGGCTATGTTACCGCTTTGCTCAGCCCCTCTTATAGCGTTGCTAGTTGCAGGTGAAGATTGGAGACCGTTCCTTGTTGGAACATTTATTTACTTGTTGGGATATCATTATATTATCTTGTTATCTTAATGCACCTATATACTTGGTAAAGGGTGGAAGGCTCGGCCTCTCGCCTAGTGTTTTGTTCCACTCTTGCCGCCCTAGTTTCCATCATATCGGTGTTATGTTCCCGGATTTTGCGTTCCTTACGCGGTTGGGTTATAATGGGAACCCCTTGATAGTTCGCCTTGATTAAAGCTTTTCCAGCAATGCCCAACCTTGGTTTTACCATTTGCCACCTAGCCTCTTTTTCCCTTGGGTTTTCGGAGCCCGAGGGTCATCTTATTTTAGCCCCCCCGGGCCAGTACTCCTCTGAGTGTTGGTCCAACCGAGCGATGTCCGGGGCTACCAGAGGCAACTCTGGGCTGGCCTACCCGACGTCTGGCTCATGTGAGTGTGCCCTGAGAACGAGATATGTGCAGCTCCTATCGGGATTTGTCGACACATTCGGGCGGTGTTGCTGGTCTTGTTTTAACCTGTCGAAGTGTCTTGAAGAACCGAGGTACCGAGTCTGATCGGAACGTCTTGGGAGGAGGTCTATTCCTTTGTTGACCGTGAGAGCTTGTCATGGGCAAAGTTGGGACTCCCCTACAGGGATATGAACTTTCGAAAGCCGTGCCCGCGGTTATGGGCAGATGGGAATTTGTTAATGTCCGGTTGTAGATTACTTGAACCTTAATTTAATTAAAATGAATCAACTGAGTGTGTTACCGTGATGGCCTCTTCTCGACGGAGTCCGGGAAGTGGACACGGTGTTGGAGTAATGCTTGCGCAGGTTGCTCTCTAGTTTCTCGCTCGCGCTTTGCCTCCTCTTCTCGCTCTCTTTTGCGAACAGGATAGCCACCATATTTGCTAGTCGCTTGTTGCAGCTCCACATATTTACCTTGCCATACCTATTAAGCTTAAATAGTCTTGATCGCGAGGGTGCGAGATTGCTGAGTCCCTGTGGCTCACAGATTACTATTACACCAGATGAAGGGCCTGATGATTCAGCTCCAAGTGATGCGCTCGAGCTCAAGTGGGAGTTCGACGAGGACTCTCAACGATACTATGTTTCCTTTCCTGATGATCAGTAGTGGTTCCCAGTTGGGGGTGATCGGGACCGTGTCGCATGTTGGGTTATCTTTTATTTTGGCGCCATAGTCCGGCCATGAGTGTTTGGATGATGTAATGTTATTTATGTACTTGATTGACGTGGCGAGTGTAAGCCAACTATGTTATCTCCCCTTTTATTACATATATATTATATGGGATGTTGTGAAGATTGCCTAACTTGCGACATATGCCTTCAATGCGATTATGCCTCTAAGTCGTGCCTCGACACGTGGGAGATATAGTCGCATCGAGGGTGTTACATCATCCCCTTTTAATAGTATTGACTTTCCTATGGACTCAATGTGATCTTGGATCACTAAAATAGCTTTTTCCCATATGTGTCATTAACATTTTGAGGGGTCCACATCTCTAATCCATGCCATGCCATTCATTGAACTTTCTAAAAATTTAACTTGAATGGATATTAGTTCAATGAGCTATATGTTTTTATGAATTACCAAAACCACCCGGGGATTAGTTGCACTTTTAAGTGTCTAGTGCCAATTTCTGTTTTTGCCTATTTATTTGTTTCACAAAAAAATATCATACCAAACGAAGTTCAAACATGATGAAACTTTACGATGATTTTTTCTGAACCAGAAGAGACCCTAAAAGCTTCGGGGAGGCCAGAAAATATATGAGAGAGACAGAAGCTCACATGATGCACCCAGAGGAGTGCGCCACCTGAGCTTGTGGGCCCCTCGTAGCTATGCCTGACATAATTCCAGTGCTATTAATTCCCTAAAATTGAGAAACCCCCATTGCGAGACCCGAAAGAATTTTATCGCCATCATGAGCCTATTTACTTCTGCAATCCCATCTGGAGCCCTCCGCTGGTACTTTGTCGGTGGGGGAAAAGATCAGAGAGGCCATCTTCATCAACCTTGTTGCCTCCATAATGATGCGAGAGTAGTTCCCACAGGACATACGAGTTCATAGCAGTAGCTCTCTCTCTCTCCCGCTCTCACTCTCTCTAATATTCAATACAATATTGTCTTTGGAGATCGGTTCGGTGTAATCCTTTTGCGATGCGTTTGTTGGGATCCGATGAACAGTGGTTTATGATCAGATTATTCATTGAAAGTAATTGAGTCTTTTCTGAACTTTATTGTGTGTGATTTTATAGCCATGTATTTCTCTCCTATCTATCCGTCTAGTTTGGCCAATTAGATTGATTTATCTTCAGTATGGGGAGGTGCATGGTAGTAGGTTTAATCTTGCAGTGTCCTCACTCTTTGGCAAGAGGAGTAGCAAGGCACATATTTGTATTGTTGCTACTAAGGGTAAAACGACAGGGTTCAAACATAGTATTTGGTCTTACTTTGTCTACATTATGATCATGCTCCAAGCATTACTCTGTTTGTTATGAACTTAATACGTTAAGATGCATGCTGGATAGCGGTCACGGGGTGGAGTAACAGTAGTAGATGCAGAATCGTCTTGGTCTACTTATCTCAGACGTAATGCCTATTGATACGTCTATTTTGCATCATGTTTTTCTTACTTGTATTTATAATGTTTTGGCTCAGTATTACAATTCATGATGCAATTCTAATGACTTTCCTCTCAATTTATGCAAGATCTATATGATGAGGAAATTGCCGGCAGCTGGAATTCTGGACCTGAAAAGAGCTATAATAGAGATAGCTATTTTTTTGGAGCTCCAAATGATCTGAAAATTTATGGAGATTTATTTTAAAATTAATAAAAAATACTGGAAGAAGAATCACGAGGAGGGGCCCCACCAGTGAGCCACAAACTTAGGTGCCCCCCGAGGCGTGCCGTGTGAGCTTGTGCGCTCACCAGCAGGCCTCCATGGCCCTCGTTCTCCTATATGACACCATTTTCCCTAGAAAAAAATCAAGAGGAGACTTTCAGGACGAAGCGCCACCATTTTGATCCTTTCACCTGGGCATGAGCACTTTTGCTCTCCGATGGAGAGATTCTGTCAGGGATACTTCCCTCCGGGAGGGGAAAATCGAAGCCATCGACATCACCAACAATTCTCTCATCGTGGGAGGACCAATCTTCGTCAACATCTTCACCAACGCCATCTCCTCTCAAATTAACCCTAGTTCATCTCTTGTATTCAATCTTTCTCAAAACCTTAGCTTGGTACCTGTCGGTTGCTAGTAGTGTTGATTACACCTTGTAGTTGATGCTAGTTCGTTTATTTGGTGGAAGATTATATGTTCAGATCCTTAATCATATACAATACCCCTCTGATCTTGAACATGAATACAATTTGTGAGTAGTTCCATTTGTTCTTGAGGACATGGGAGAAGTCTTGTTATAAGTAATTATGTAAAGTTGGTATTCGTTCAATATTTCAATGATGTCCGTGTTGTTCTTCCTCTAGTGGTGTCATGTGAACGCCGACTACATGACACCTCACCATATTTGGGCCTAGGTGAAGGCATTGGGGAGTAATAAGTAGATTAAGGGTTGCGAGAGTGACAGAAGCTTAAACCCTAGTTTATGAGTTATTCTATAAGGAGCTGATTTGGATCCATATGTTTCATGCTATGGTTAGATTTATCTTAATTCTTCTTTCGTAGTTGTAGATGCTTGCGGGAGGGGGTAATCATAAGAGGGTTGGTTGTTCAAGTAAGAACATCACCATAGCACCAGTCCACCCACATATCAAATTATCAAAATAGTGAATGTGAATCAATTAAATATAATGAACGTGACTAGAAGAGAATTCCCATGCGTCCTCGAGAATGCTTTGCTCATTATAAGAAGTACTTTTGGCTTGTCATTTGCTATAAAAAGGATCGGGCCCCTTGTTGCACTATTTTTACTATTTTTACTTGCTACTTGTTACAAATTACCCATAAATTGATCGTGCCATGAATAACGTCATAACTATGCACTTTTCTATCAGTTATCCAACAGTAATTTGTTTACCCACCGTATGTTATGTTTGGAGAGAGAAGCCTCTGGTGGAAACTATGGGCCCCGGGTCTAGTTTTATCATATTACAAAAACAAAAAAAATACCTTTCTGCAATTTATTTACATTTATTTTACTTTGCAATTTATATATCTACCACTACCAGATTTGATCCTTGCAAGTAATGAGTTCAAGGGGAGTGACAACCCTCTTGCCCGCGTCAAGTGCAAGTATTTGCTCTTGTGTGTGCAGGTGATGTTCACTAGGCTTGTGTGATTCTCCTATTGGTTCAATAGCCTTGGTTCTCACCGAGGGAAATACTTATCAGTTACTATATTGCTTTACCCTGCCTCTTTAGGGAAAATCCCAATACAAATCACAAGTAGCATGGTACCACTTAGTGCGGTACTACTATCTCTACCATTATTGGCTCTACCGTGGCTCATTAAATGCCTTAAGAAATTCGTGTTCACATTCACTATAGTAGAGCGTTTGTAGACCGACGTTGTACTGCTCCAAGCGGTATTACCGCCCTACCCGTCTCTAATACCACATGTACCACGACGCTATGCTGTATGGAATGGTAGCACCGCTCGTAGGGCCAATAGTACCACTTCGGCAGAACTATCACGCATGTGGCTCGTCCACTTGCATCCATTGGCCGGTACCACCGCTCCAAGCGGTAGTGCCACTTGAGGAAGTCCGTGGGCAGAAAATGGTTGGATTGCCCCCCCCCCCCACTATATAAGGAGGTCTTATTGCCCAAGAAGATCTACCTCTTTTCCCAAAAGCTCCATTACTGCCCCTAAGCTCATTGTTGATTCTCTAGGTTTGCTTGAGAGGTCCCCGATCTACACAATGGATCTTGTTACTCTTGGGTGTTTGGGCATCCTAGATGGAAAAGGTCACCTCCGAGCCACAATCGATTGCCGTGAAGCTTTGTGATGGTGTTGGAGCCTCCAATTAAGTTGTGGAGAGATCCCCAACCTAATTTCTAAAGGACCGGTTGCCGCCTTCAAGGGCACCACAAGTGGAATCATGACATCTTGCATTGTGCAAGGGTGTGAGGAGAATACGGTGGCCCTAGTGGCTTCTTGGGGAGCATTGTGCCTTCAGACCGCTCCACGGGATGTACTTCCCCCTAAAGGGAAGGAACTTTGGTAACACATCCTTGTCTTCATCAACTCCACTTCTGGTTATCTCTTACCTTTACTTTGCGCAAGCTAATATTGAGTTGTATTCTTTGCTTGCTTGTGTTGCGTTTGTTGTTAGTATCATATAGGTTGTTCACCTAGTCGCATATCTATGCAACTTATTCGTTGCTAAACCTAATTTGTTTAAAAGAGCTAAAATTAGTAGTTGCCTATTAACCCCTCTAGTCAACCATATTGATCCTTTCAATTGGTATTAGAGCCTCGTCTCTTTTTAAAGGCTTTACCACCTAAAGACTATTGTTGACGACGGGCTAAGGGAGGATGAGTTACCCACGACCGAGGCGGTGGCCACGGTTACACGGGAGGATTTAAATAAAGCTATTGATTCACTTAAATCTTCTATTATGACCGAGGTCAAATCCCCGTTTAAAGAATTCCTTGATGGTCTTAAACTTTCTACTGATATGTTGCAAGTGGTTAAATCCACTAGCTCGGAGTCGGATGCTGATACATCTCCAACATATCTATAATTTTTTATTGTTCCATGCTGTTATATTATCATTCTTGGATGTTTGACAATCATTTTATATCAATTTTATATCATTTTTTGGGAATAACCTATTGACATAGTGCCAGTGCAGTTGCTATTTTTTGCTTGTTTTTTACTTCACAGAAAATCAATACCAAACGGAGTCCAAATGCAGCGAAACTTTTTGGATAATTTTCTTGGCCATAAGACACATGATTGGACAAAGAAGTACCAGAGGGGTGCCCCGAGTGGGCACAACCCACCTGGCCGCGTTTGGGAGCCCAGACGCGCCTTGGTGGGCTATGCCCACCTCGGCGGCCTCATGCACCGCCTTTTTGCTCTATAAATACGCCAATATTCAAAAAACCCTAGGGGATTCGACGAAACACAATTCCAGCTGCCGCAAGTTCCAAAAACCACATATCCAATCTAAACACCATCACGGATGGGTTCATCATCCTCATTGGTGCCTCTCCGATGATGCGTGAGTAGTTCATTGTAGACCTATAGGTCCGTAGTTAGTAGGTAGATGGCTTCCTATCTCTGATTTGATTCTCAATACAATGGTCTCTTGGAGATCTATTTGACGTAACTATTTTTGCGGTGTGTTTGTTGGGATCCAATGAACTTTGAGTTTATGGTCAGATCTATGTTTTTATCCATGAAAGTTTTTGAGTCTCTTGATCCCTTATATGCATGATTACTTATAGCCTCGTATTTGTTCTTCGAGTCTTTGGTTTTGTTAGGCCGACTAGATCGATTTTTCTTGTCATGGGAAGATGTGCTTTGTGATGGGTTTGATGTTATGGTGCTCAATCCCAGTGACAGAAGGGGAAATGACACATTTGTATCATTGCTATTAATGATAAAAAAAGGTGGGGTCTATTCCTACATGAATAGATCTTGTCTACATCATGTCATCGTTCTTATTGCATTACTCCGTTTCTCCATGAACTTAATGTTGGGGAACGTAGCATGAAATTTCAAAATATTTCCTACGATCATGCAAGATCTATCTAAGAGATGCATAACAACGAGAGGGGGAGAGTGTGTCCATGTACCCTCATAGACCGAAAGCGGAAGCGTTAGGTTAACGCGGTTGATGTAGTCGAACGTTGTAACATCCCAAATTTTTAGATTTGGTATGTTAATAGGATCATTATTTTTCATCGTGATTTCTATGCATATTTGAATTTTTTTTGTTTATTCTAAGTGTTTTCCAACTCAAGGCAAAATATTTGGAGTGGAGATAATATGACTTCTCCCCTGTTAATTATATTTGGAAAATGATAAGAATATATTCTGGAGTTTACATAAATTAGTTGGCATTGTTGAAGCTCAAAGTTATTTTAGAGTTGTTATAATGCTCTTTATGTGCTTGCATTGCATAAATGTTTTTTTTCAAAAGTGCATATGTGTTTTAAAAATGTTCACTGTTTTATATAGTAGTAATAATGTTTTACTGTATGCTGTGGTATTTTTAGGAAGTCACTAGGTATTTGATTTTAGTCAAATGTATGTTCTGTATGTAGTATATATAAATATAAATGTCAGCTCCTAGGTTTTACTGCGCATTAGGCCGGCGCACAGTAAAATTACTCCTCGCCCTCCCACGCGAGGCAGAACAATAGGCCGACACATTTTTGGCGAAACCGGGCAGCCCACCCGCAGCTCCTTCCTTCTATTTTTTTGGTTTTCTCTTCACACCATCTGTCGTTGACCACCGGGGCCCACTTGTCATCTCCTATAATGCACCATGTTCATAACTAACACTGTAGCTCCTGTAACCAAACCGAACCCAAATCGATCGATTCAATCAATTCTTAACCCGTAGGCCACGGGATCTGCTCTATATAAATAATCCCCTTAGGGCATGTACAATGGTGGATAAGATAGTCTTATCTTAATTTTTGCATGTAATTTAGAGATGACAAAAAAATGTCTACAATGGGTCATCTCTTAGCCTTATCTTTAATAACTAGCTATTCCTAAAAACATGGTGAGACATATTATGCTAATATATTATCTCTTGTCTTCTCTTAAATAAGAGAAGACAAACCTTCTATTATGAGTTCTCTTTCCTCCACCTCATCATTTATCCTACGTGACATTCCTAAGATAGCACCATTGTACATGCCCTTAGTCTCCTCTGCCAATTTTTGGCAAAATTGCTCTCTCCCGTGCCCGTTTCGACCTCCTTCAGATCTCGCCGGAGTTCCGCCGTCCAGAAGCTTTCGCCGGATGAATTCGTCGCCACCGTGGGTACCAAGCACCTCCTGTTCTCCCTATAGTAATCACCTTGATTCCCTCTATTACCCTCACATATTCTTTTGCACAGGAGAGCACCCAACCGGGTGCAAGGACCTTGGCCAGTAGCAGTTCACCCACCGTCGTTGCTCCACACGAGCGACACCGCCTCTACAGACCGTCCCCGAGTTCGAGAAGTGCACCTCCCGGTACGCCGTGCCACAACACATCCGAGTCGATCCTATCCGAGTCCACCTAATCCTCTCAAGTGTCTCCACCGGCAAAGTCCGAGCCGCCGCGCGCCATCTGCCTAAAGTCCGGCCGCCTCAGCATGTGTCCTCCAGTGAGGACATCCCCCGTCCGTTCGGTCCCTCTTCGATGGTCAAGATTAGAGCTATTTTTTATTTAAAGCCGAACCATTTTTCTCTAAATACCGGTGCTACCTCTTGAGCACTACGTCGGTTTTCCCTTGAAGAGGAAAGGGTGATGCAACAAAGTAGCGTAAGTATTTCCCTCAGTTTTTGAAAACCAAGGTATCAATCCAGTAGGAGGCCATACACGAGTCCCTCGCACCTACACAAACAAATAAATCCTCGCAACCAACGCGATAAGGGGTTGTCAATCCCTACACGGTCACTTACGAGAGTGAGATCTGATAGATATGATAAGATACTATTTTTGGTATTTTTATGATAAAGATGCAAAGTAAAATAAAAGGCAATAAAAATAACTAAGTGTTGGAAGATTAATATGATGGAAAATAGACCCGGGGGCCATAGGTTTCACTAGTGGCTTCTCTCAAGAGCATAAGTATTCACGGTGGGTAAACAAATTAATGTTGAGCAATTGACAGAATTGAGCATAGTTATGAGAATATCTAGGTATGATCATGTATATAGGCATCACGTCCGAGACAAGTAGACCGACTCCTGCCTGCATCTACTACTATTACTCCGCACATCGACCGCTATCCAGCATGCATTTAGAGTATTAAGTTCATAAGAACAGAGTAACGCTTTAAGCAAGATGACATGATGTAGAGGGATAAACTCATGTAATAAGATATAAACCCCATATTGTTATCCTCGATGGCAACAATACAATATGTGCCTTGCTGCCCCTACTGTCACTCAGAAAGGACACCGCAAGATTGAACCCAAAGCTAAGCACTTATCCCATTGCAAGAAAGATCAATCTAGTAGGCCAAACCAAACTGATAATTTGAAGAGACTTGCAAAGATAACCAATCATACATAAATGAATTTAGAGAAGATTCAAATATTGTTCATAGGTAAACTTGATCATAAACCCACAATTCATCGGTCTCAACAAACACACTGCAAAAGAAGATTACATCGAATAGATCTCCACAAGAGAGGGGGAGAACTTTGTATTGAGATCCAAAAAGAGAGAAGAAGCCATCTAGCTAGTAACTATGGACCCGAAGGTCTGAGGTAAACTACTCACACTTCATCGGAGGGGCTATGGTGTTGATGTAGAAGCCCTCCGTGATCGATGCCCCCTCTAGCGGAGCTCCGAAAAAGGCCCCAAGATGGGATCTCGTGGATACAGAAAGTTACGGCGGTGGAATTAGGGTTTTGGCTCCGTATCTGGTAGTTTGGGGGTACGTAGGTATATATAGGAGGAAGGAGTACGTCGGTGGAGCAACAGGGGCCCCACGAGGGTGGAGGGCACACTTGGGGGGGTAGGCACGACCCCTACCTCGTGCCTTCCTCGTTGATTGCTTGACGTAGGGTCCAAGTCCTCTGGATCATGTTCATTCCAAAAATCACGTTCCCGAAGGTTTCATTCCGTTTGGACTCCGTTTGATATTCTTTTCTGCGAAACTCTGAAATAGGCAAAAACAACAATTCTGGGCTAGGCCTCCGGTTAATAGGTTAGTCCCAAAAATAATATAAAAGTGTATAATAAAGCCCAATAATGTCCAAAACAGAATATAATAGCATGGAACAATCAAAAATTATAGATACGTCGGAGACGTATCAAGCATCCCCAAGCTTAATTCATGCTCGTCCTCGAGTAGCTAAATGATAAAAACAGTTTTTTTATGTGGAATGCTACTTGGCATAATTTCAATGTAATCCTTCTTAATTGTGGTATGAATATTCAGATCCGAAAGATTCAAGATAAAAGTTCAATATTTACATAAAAATAATAATACTTCAAGCATACTAACTAAGCAATTATGTCCTCTCAAAATAATATGGCCAAAGAAAGTTCATCCCTACAAAATCATATAGTTTAGTCATGCTCCATTTTCGTCACACAAGAATGCTCTCATCATGCACAACCCCGATGACAAGCCAAGCAATTGTTTCATACTTTAGTAATCTCAAACATTTTCAACCTTCACGCAATACATGAGCGTGAGCCATGGATATAGCACTATGGGTGGAATAGTATATAATGATGGGGGTTATGTGGAGAAGACAAAAAGGGAGAAAGTCTCACATCAAAAATGCTAATCATTGAACTATGGAGATGCCCATCAATTGATGTTAATGCAAGGAGTAGGGATTGCCATGCAACGGATGCACTAGAGCTTTAAATATATGAAAGCTCAACAAAAGAAACTAAGTGGGTGTGCATCCAACTTGCTTGCTCACGAAGACCTAGGGCATTTGAGGAAGCCCATTGTTGGAATATACAAGCCAAGTTATATAATGAAAAGTTCCCACTAGTATATGAAAGTGACAAAACAAAAGACTCTCTATCATGAAGATTATGGTGCTACTTTGAAGCACAAGTGTGGTAAAAAGGATAGTAACATTGTCCCTTCTGTCTTTTTCTCTCATTTTATTGGGCCTTCTCTTTTTTATGGCCTTTCTCTTTTTTTTCCTCACTTGGGACAATGCTCTAGAAAATGATGATCATCACACTTCTTTTTATTTACAACTCAATGATTACAACTCGATACTAGAACAAAGTATGACTCTATATGAATGCCTCCGACGGTGTACCAGGATATGCAATGAACCAAGAGTGACATGTATGAAAGGATTATGAATGGTGGCTTTGCCACAAATACTATGTCAACTACATGATCATGCAAAGCAATACGACAATGGTGAACGTGTCATGATAAACGGAACGATGGAAAGTTGCATGGCAATATATCTCGGAATGGCTATGGGAATGCCATAATAGGTAGGTATGATGGCTGTTTTGAGGAAGATATAAGGAGGTTTATGTGTGAAAGAGCGTATCATATCACGGGGTTTGGATGCATCGGCAAAATTTGCACCAACTCTCAATGTGAGAAAGGGCAATGCACGGTACCGAAGAGGCTAGCAATGATGGAAAGGTGAGAGTGCGTATAATCCATGGACTCAACATTAGTCATAAAGAACTCACATACTTATTGCAAAAATATACAAGTCATCAAAAACCAAGCACTACGCGCATGCTCCTAGGGGGATAGATTGGTAGGAAAAGACCATCGCTCATCCCCGACCGCCACTCATAAGGAGGACAATCAAAGAACACCTCATGTTTCAAATTTGTTACATAACTTTTACCATACGTGCATTCTACGGGACTTGCAAACTTCAACACAAGTGTTTTTCGAGTTCACAACTACTCAACTAGCACAACTTTGATATCACTACCTCCATGTCTCAAAAAATCATCAAGCATCAAACTTCTCTTAGTATTCAACACACTCATAAGAAAGTTTTTTACTAGTCTTGAATACCTAGCATATTAGGACTATTTAAGTAAATTACCATGCTATTTAATATTCTCAAAATAATCTAAGTGAAGCATGAGAGAATAATAGTTTCTATAAAACAAAACCACCACCGTGCTCTAAAAGATATAAGTGAAGTACTAGAGCAAAATCTATATAACTCAAAAGATATAAGTGAAGCACATAGAGTATTTTAATAATTTCCGAATCATGTGTATCTCTCTCAAAAGGTGTGTACAGCAAGGATTATTGTGGTAAAATAAAAAGCAAAGATTCAAATCATACAAGACGCTCCAAGCAAAACACATATCATGTGGTGAATAAAAATATAGCTCCTAATAAAGTTACCGATGGAAGTAGACGAAAGAGGGGATGCCTTCCGGGGCATCCCCAAGCTTTGGCTTTTAGGTGTCCTTATATTATCTTGGGGTTCCATGGGCATCCCCAAGATTAGGCTCTTGCCACTCCTTGTTCCATAATCCATCAAATCTTTCACCCAAAACTTGAAAACTTCACAACACAAAACTTAGAGTAGAAAAATCTCGTAAGCTCCGTTAGCGAAAGAAAACAAAACACCACTTCAAGGTACTGTAATGAACTCATTATTTATTTATATTGGTGTTAAACCTACTGTATTCCAACTTCTCTATGGTTTATAAACTATTTTAATAGCCATAGATTCATTAAAATAAGCAAACAACACACGAAAAAACAGAATCTGTCAAAAACAGAACAGTCTGTAGTAATCTGTATCTAACGCAAGATCTGGAACCCCAAATATTATAAAATAAATTTCTGCGCGTGAGGAATGTATCTATTAATCATCTTCAAAAAGAATTAACTAAATATCACTTTTCAAATAAAAATGGGAGCAATTCTCGTGAGCGCTAAAGTTTCTGTTTTTTACAGCAAGATTAAAAAGACTTTCCCCAAGTCTTCCCAACGGTTGTACTTGGCACAAACACTAATTAAACACAAAAAACACAAACAAAACAGAGGCTACATAAATTATTTATTACTAAACAGGAGCAAAAAACAAGGAATAAAAATAAAATTGGGTTGCCTCCCAACAAGCGCTATCGTTTAACGCCCCTAGCTAGGCATAAAAAAGCAAGGATATATCTAGGTATTGCCATCTTTGGTAGGCAATCCATAAGTGTCTCTCATGATAGATTCATATGGTAATTTTATTTTATTTCTAGGGAATTTTTCTATGCCTTTACTTAACGGAAATTGGAATCTAATATTCCCTTCCTTCATATCAATAATTGCACCAATCGTTCTAAGGAAAGGTCTACCAAGAATAATAGGACATGAAGGATTGCAATCTATGTCCAGAACAATAAAATCTACAGGCACATAATTCCTATTTGCAACAATAATAATATCATTAATTCTTCCCATAGGATTCTTAATAGTGGAATCCGCAAGGTGCAAGTTTAAAGAGCAATCGTCAAAATCACGGAAACCTAGCAAATCACACAAAGTCTTTGGAATCATGGAAACACTAGGACCGAAATCACACAAAGCATAGAATTAATGATCTTTAATTTTAATTTTAATAGTAGTTTCCCACTCATCATAAAGTTTTCTAGGGATAGAAACTTACAACTCAAGTTTTTCTTCATCAGATTGCATCAAAGCATCAACGATATGTTTAGTAAAAGCTTTATTTTGACTATAAGCATGAGGAGTATTTAGCACGGATCGCAACAAGGAAATACAATCTATCAAAGAGCAATTATCATAATTAAATTCCTTGAAATTCAAAATAGTGGGTTCATTAATATTTAAAGTTTTGACTTCTTCAATCCCACTTTTATCAATTTTAGCATCAAGATCTAAAGACTCCAAATTTTTGGAACGCCGTCTAGGTAAAGGTGTATCATATTCAGTCCCATCAGTATCAAGATTCATATTGCAAAACAAATATTTAATAGGGGACACATCAATAACTTTTAGATCTTCATCTTTATTATCATGGAAACTAGAAGAACATGCTTTTATAAAGCAATCTTTCTTAGCACGCATCCTAGCGGTTCTTTCTTTGCACTCATCAATGGAAATTCTCATGGCTTTGAGAGACTCATTGATATCATGCTTATGTGGAATATATCTAAGTTTCAAAGAATCAACATCAAGAGAAATTCTATCAACGTTCCTAGCCAACTCATCAATCTTAAGAAATTTTTCTTCAATCAAAGCATTGAAATTCTTTCACGAAGTAATAAATTCTTTAATATTAGTTTCAAAATCAGAGGACATCTTATTATAATTTCCATAAGAATTGTTGTAGGAATTACCATAATTATTAGAGGAATTACTAGGATACAGCCTAGGATTAAAGTTTCCTCTATACGCGTTGTTACCAAAATTATTCCTACCAACAAAATTCACCTCCATAGATTCATTATTATTCTTAATCAAAGTAGATAAAGGCATATCATTAGGATCAGAAGAAACACTTTTATTAGCAAATAATTTCATAAGTTCATCCATCTTTCCACTCAAAACATTAATTTCTTCTATCGCATGCACTTTTTTATTAGTAGATCTTTCAGTGTGCCATTGAGAATAATTAACCATAATATTATCTAGGAGTTTAGTAGCTTCTCCTAAAGTGATTTCCATAAAAGTGCCTCCCGCGGCCGAATCTAAAAGATTTCTAGAAGCAAAGTTCAATCCGGCATAAATTTTTTGTATAATCATCCACAAATTCAAACCATGCACAGGGCAATTACGTATCATTAATTTTATCCTCTCCCCAGCTTGTGCAACATGTTCATGATCAAGTTGCTTAAAATTCATAATATCGTTTCTAAGAGAGATAATCTTAGCGGGAGGAAAATACTTGGAGATAAAAGCATCTTTGCACTTATTCCAAGAATCAATACTATTTTTAGGCAAAGATGAAAACCAAGCTTTAGCACGATCTCTAAGAGAAAAAGGAAATAGCTTCAATTTAAAAATATCATTATCCACATCTTTCTTCTTTTGCATATCACACAAATCAACGAAACTATTTAGATGGGTAGCGACATCTTCACTAGGAAGGCCGGCGAATTGATCTTTCATGACAAGATTCAATAAAGCAGTATTGATTTCACAAGATTCAGTATGGATAAGAGGAGAAATAGGAGTGCTAAGGAAATCATTGTTGTTGCTCTTGGTAAAGTCACACAATTTAGTATTATCTTGAGCCATCGTGACAAGCAAGCAATCCAACACACGAGCAAACGAGAGACGGGCAAAAAGAGGCAAACGGAAAAGAGAGGGCGAATAAAACGGCAAGGGTTGTAACGCCCCATATGTAACCTGCCATATTTGTATTCCCACTCTTGCCATTTTAGGCACTAAGTTAGGGTATTTCCTCATTGTTGGGTTTTGTCTTCGTGTTGCTTTTGTCTTTGTCATGCATCTCATATCATGTCATCATGTGCATCGCAATTGCATACGTGTTCGTCTCATGCATCCGAACATTTTCCCCATTGTCCATTTTGCATTCCGGCGCTCCTATGTCCTCCGGTGTCCCCTTTTGCTTCTTTTCGTGTGTGGTTGCTAAACATTCTCGGATTGGACCAAGACTTGCCAAGCGTCCTTGGTATACTACTGGCAGACCGCCTATCAAGTTTCATGCCATTTGGACTTCGTTTGATACTCCAACGGTTAACCGAGGAACCGAAAAGGCCTCGTGTGTGATACAGCCCAACACCTCTCCAAAGTGGCCCAAAACCCACCTAAACCCCCTCCATCATCTCGGTTGTTCGATCACGATCGCGTGGCCGCAAACCATGCTCAATTTGGAGCTTCCTAGCTCCCTCTACCTATAAAAAGGCATCTCCCCCCGAAAATCCAGATCCCTAACCCTAGCCCCTCTCCCCTCCGCGCGGCCGGACGTGTCCGCCCGCCGCCGGACGAAAATCCCACCGCCGTCCGCCACGTGTCGCCTCGCCATTCACCGCCTTGCGCCCCACATCGCCGCCTCCACCGCGGGCTCGGAGAGCCCAGATCTGTCCCCCGCGGCCCGTCTCTGCCGCCAGCCGCGCCGCCGCCCTGGGCGCCGTGCCCCGCCGCCGCCCGCCGACGCCGGCCGCCGCGCCCCACCGCCCTCGCTCCATGCCGGCGACCCCGCCGCCCTCGCGCGCCTCCCCGCGTCGCGCCGGACGCGCGCCGCCTCGGCCTCCCCGCTCTCCTTCCTCCACTCCGGCCGAGCTCCGGCGCCGATTCCTGCAAGCTCGAGTTCGTCCTCGATCCGCGTGCCCGATCCAGATCTGGATGAATTAGGGTTGACTTTTGTCCCAGTTTCAATAACTTTTAGCATATTTCATCACATCATAACTTCGCACCCGTGGCTCCGTTTTGGGCGTGTAGCATGTCAAATTGTTCGTCTCGACGAGCACTTCATTTCATTCCATTGCACCATGTTCATTTTAGTTCATCTTGATGCCCAAAATGTTGTTGCAAGAGTGCTATGCAATGTTAGTTTCAGATTCTTATTAGTAATTGGACATTTGTCATCTTTGCCATGATTAATGTGTGCCTCCTATGAACTTGAGCCCTACATGTGTTTTGAAGTATGCCATGCCATCTTTACAGGGGTGTATGGCATGTATTTTTTGTGATCTCTGTGGTGACTAGCATAAGCATGCAAAGTAGCTCTCATGATGTTGCTGATTTCAGGGACTTAGAAATCTTCTAAGTCTTTTCGCAGATAATATTTTTATGCCATGTATTCTTGTTGCTACAGAGTGATCCATGCCTCTTCTGAGCATGTTCAGTAAGGATCATTTTGAGATATTGTTTACATGTTAAGCAATTTTGCCGAGGTTGTTGTAGTTGATCCATGTATGCTATGAGGTTGTTCTTGCCATGTTTAGCTTCTATGCCATGTCTACTTGCTGGGTGTATGCTTAGTTTGTCATGCAATGCCTTGTGGTGAGTGCATCGAGCTCGCAAACATGCCTACGTGAATCTGTTTTGCCATGTTCCAGTTTTCTGCTAAGTCTGAATTTGTTAACGAAAGTTGCTATGTTCACATGGTTTCCATTGTATTTTCTGACGCCTTTTGGTTTATGGTCAGTAAGGGACTTTTGTTGTATGCTTTTATTAGCTTCATGTCATGCCTTGCTTTGCCATGATATGTTCCGGTAGCATGTTGTTATCGTGCTCTAAACATTGCTTCCTGATGTTAAATCCCTGGCATGTTGTTAATGTCACTAAGTCTGTAACCTGTTATCTTTTGCACTTTTGCCATGCTTGTTTGAACCTGCTATTGGGTGATTTAGCCGTAGCTCAGTGTTCATCCTTTGTCAAGCATCTTGAGTGGATCACTGCCATGTGTTTTGTTGTTATGTTAGAGTGCAGTAGCTTGTTGTTCTTGATGCATTTAGATGGCCTCGTGTTGTTAATCGCAAATCGGTGCCATATTTGTTTTGCTTGCCATTTGCAAACCATGCATCCGATTCCGGTGATCTTTATATCAATTTCAACCGAAATAAACTCATCTTTCCAGTGGCACTCTTGGTTTTCCAAGTTGAGGCCAGGTTCAATCTTTCCTTTACGAAACATGCATATGCATCGCATATCACATTCCACATATCATGCCATGTTTTGCATCATGTTGCTTGCGCATTGCACCGTGGTTGATTGTGTCTCCCTTTGCTTGTGTTCTTGCTTTGGGTAGAGCCGGGAGATGAGTACATAATCGAGGAACCAGTTGAGTACACTTACGAGGATCAAGCTAACGTCAACTCGGAGAACTTTGCAGGCAAGATGTCCATACCCTCGAAATCACTTCTATCTTTGCTTGCTAGATGCTCGCTCTATTGCTATGCCTATGCTATGATACCTACCACATGCTTTATCATGCCTCCCATATTGCCATGTCAAACCTCTAACCCACATTGTCCTAGCAAACCGTTGTTTGGCTATGTTACCGCTTTGCTCAGCCCCCTCTTATAACGTTGCTAGTTGCAGGTGAAGATTGGAGTTTGTTCCTTGTTGGAACATGTTTATTGTTGGGATGTCACTATTATATCTTGTCTATTTTAATGCATCTATATACTTGGTAAAGGGTGGAAGGCTCGTCCTTATGCCTGGTGTTTTGTTCCACTCTTGCCGCCCTAGTTTCCGTCATACCGGTGTTATGTTCCTTGATTTTGTGTTCCTTACACGGTTGGGTTATAATGGGAACCCCTTGACAGTTCGCCTTGAATAAAACTCCTCCAGCAAGGCCCAACCTTGGTTTTACCATTCTCCACCTAGCCTCGTTTCCCTTGGGTTCCGCAGACTCAAGGGTCATCTTTATTTTAAACCCCCAGGCCAGTGCTTCTCTGAGTGTTGGTCCAAACTAGAGCCCCTTGCAGCGCCACCTCAGGGAAACACAAGGGTTGGTTTTAGTTGTACGGATTGCTTATCCGGTGTGCCCTGAGAACGAGATATCTTCAGCTCCTATCGGGATTTGTCGGCACATTCGGGCGGTTTGGCTGGTTTAGTTTTACCTTTGTCGAGATGTCTTGTAACCGGGATTCCGAGTCTAATCGGGTTGTGTTGGGTGAAGGAATATCCTTCGTTGACCGTGAGAGCTTGTGATGGGCTAAGTTGGGACACCCCTGCAGGGATTTGAACTTTCGAAAGTCGTGCCCGCAGTTATGGGAAGATGGGAATTTGTTAATGTCCAGTTGTAGAAACCCTGAAAACTTAACTTAATTAAATTGAACCAACAGAGTGTGTGGCCGTGATGGTCTCTTTTCGGCGGAGTCCGGGAAGAGAACAAGGTCGCGTGTTATGCTTGGACGTAGGTTGTTCTAGGATCATTTCTTGATCATAGTTTCTCGACCGTGCCTTGCCTTCTATTCTCGGTCTCATTTGCGTATGTTAGCCATCATATATGCTAGTGCTTGTTGCAGCTCCACCTCATACTTTTACCCTACCTATAAGCTTAAATAGTCTTGATCACGAGGGTGTGAGATTGCTGAGTCCCCGTGACTCACAGATTACTTCCAAAACCAGATGCAGGGACCAATGATACCATTCCAGGAGTTTCGACTGAGCTCAAGTGGGAGTTCAATGAGGACTCAATACGATACTACGTTTCCTTTCCAGACGATCAGTAGTGGAGCCCAGTTGGGGCGATCGGGGACATTATGCATTTGGGGTTGTCTTTATTTTGGTTCCGTAGTCGGACCTTGATTGTAACTGGATGATTGTAGTGATATATTTATGCATTGTGTGACGTGGTGATTGTAAGCCAACTATGTACCTCTTTCCTTATTCAGTACATGGCATGTGTAAAGATTACTCCTCTTGTGACATTGCCTACAATGCGGTTATGCCTCTAAGTCGTGCTCCGACACGTGGGAGATATAGCCGCATTGTGGGTGTTACAAGTTGGTAATCAGAGCCTTCCCTGACTTAGGATCCCCCTGCTTGATCGAATCGTTGGCATTGTTGAGTCTAGAAAAATGTTTTGAGTCTTTTAGGATTTATATATATCGGAGAGTAGGATTCTTTTTACTCCTCAGTCCCTTCATCGCTCTAGTGAGGCATCCTGATGTAGAGTTTTGACTCTTCTCTTCTCAAATTTCACTAAAAAAAATTTAGGATCACGCGGGTATCTTGGAATCATTCCGATGGTTTTGTGATGAGAACATTGTTCTTGGTGCCTCCTGACATTTAGGGGTTGTGGCAATGTCCCGGGGAGTTGAGCTCCGAGGTGTTGTCGTCACAATTTTATCGTTGTAGTTCTGGAATACCTGAGTTTCGCCGACATCAAAAATCTCTTATGCAGTTGTTGGTGAGATAACCTCGACGCCACCTAGTACTGGGGCGGGAGTTCGGGAGTATTGCCATAACTCATATAACAGATGCTTTTCTAAGGTTGAGGTAAATGATTTCCGAAGGTTTCTTGGTTATGTGTTGAAGGATGGATACAGATCGATGTAGGATTTGCTAGCTTTGGGTGAGATATTATGCTTCCCCTGTATCCCCAACACTTGATTGCATAACCGGGAAAAGTTCGGGAGTTTCATAGATGGGAATTCTTGTAGCTCTAGTATTTCTTCCGCGGATATTTGGTTTGTGATTGGGTAATCCTCACCAAGTATTTGTTCATGTCCGTACCTTGTTGTTTTATCCATCTACCTCTATCTAAGTGGCTTCTCAATTTATGCAAGTGTGACCATTTAATTTGGAATGCATTCGTTCATTCTTGTTCGGATGTTAAGACTATATGTTGCAATTTCAATCCATTTGATTCAGTTTGAATATTTTTTGTCAAGATGCTAACGGATGTCACCCTCTTCAGGATGGCTCCTCCAACGCGTCAGAATCCTGAACCGCCGCCACCACCTCCACCTCCGGAGGCATGGCAAGCTGTGATGGCCGCTACCAATGCCAACATGCAGATGCTTATGCAACTCTTGCAAGAGCGCAACCAAGGAAATCAAGGCCATGGCAACAATCAGAATCAGTTTGCTACACTCGACCAGTTCCTCGCAAACCAGCCAAAGACCTTTAGTAACTGTGTCGAGGCTACAGACGCTGATGATTGGCTCGTGGATATCTGCAAGTATATCGAGTGCAGCAACGTCAGGCCTGAGGACTTTGTCAAGTTTGCCTCGTTCCAACTCAAAGACCAAGCTGCAGAATGGTATCAGCAATACAAAGATTCCAGAGGATGTTGTGTGATTACCTGGGATGAATTCCGCCAAGACTTCAAAGCTCACCACATTCCTCAGTGTGTTGTTGAGAGCAAGTGTGACGAGTTTCGCAATCTGAAGCAAGGTAGTTTGTCTATTTACCAGTATAACATCATGTTCCAGAAGCTCGCTCGTTTCGCTAAGCAAGACGTCCTTGACGAGAAGAGCATGATTTATCAGTTCAGAGGTGGCCTCAGAGAAGATCTCCAACTAGCTCTCGTGCTTTTCGAGCTGAAGAAGTACGATGAGTTTTACAACATGTCACTGAAACAGGAGACTGCTTAGCTCAAGTGTGATGCTTCCAAGAAACGAGTCAGGGATGCAACCCCTTCTTCCTCAACTCAAGTGGTAACTAAGCAGCAAAAGTATTGGTTGCCTCCTCCTCCTCCGTTCCGTGAGCCTTATCAGCAAAAGAGCAAAGGTGGCAATGGATCTTCCCCCCCCCCCCAACCCAGGCTTTCAGAACAAGACTTCGTCTCATGCTCCAAGATCAAGTGCTCCATATCACCGTCCGCTATCAGAGGTCATGTGCAACAAGTGTCAGCAGAAGGGTCACTATGCCAACAAATGCTTCAATCAGAGGCGTCTTCCTCCTCCTCCTGTGAGATCTGCTAGCACTACAGTGGTCAAGCATAATCCCAAGCATGCCAAGGTCAACTTGTTGAACGCAGCTCAGGCAGAGGACTCGTCAGATGTGATCATGGGTAACCTTCCTGTTAACGATATTCCAGCAAAAGTCCTTTTTGATACTGGTGCATCGCATTCTTTCATTTCAAGACCTTTTGTGGCTATGCATGATTTGGTTACTCAAGTTTTGCCGAGACCTTTGGCTATTGTTTCTCCGGCCTGACAAATGACTTCTCGGGTTTTCGTTCCGGATGTCTCTATCACGTTGGGCGACTATATGTTTCTGTCTTCTCCTAATGTTCTTGGAGACTCGGATATTGATCTTATTCTCGGAATGGACTGGCTTTCTAAGCACAAGGCTCAGCTTGATTGTGCTGCCAGGCAGATTCAATTGACACATTCGTCTGAGGATGTAATCGTTTTTGCCGCTCATGATGATACCATTCGACTATTTTCTCTCAACAAGAAGGGCGAGTTGGATGCCATATCTCAGATTCCAGTCGTTTGTGAATATCAAGACGTCTTTCCAGAAGAGCTTCCAGGAATGCCTCCTCACCGGCCTATTGAATTTGTCATCGATCTTGAGCCTGGCACGGAACCTGTTTGCAAACGTCCTTACAAGCTTGGACCGGAAGAGTTGAAGGAGCTGAAGAAACAACTCGATATTCAAGAGCGTATGGTTCTCATCCGACCAAGTTCTTCTCCATGGGGTTGTGGTGTTCTTTTCGTCAAGAAAAAGGATGGAACGGACCGACTTTGTGTCGACTACCGTCCATTGAACAAGAAGACCATAAAGAACAAGTACCCACTTCCCAACATCAATGAGCTTTTCGAACAACTCAAAGGTGCTTAAGTATTCTCCAAGCTTGATCTCCGTATGGGCTATCATCAGATTCGCATTCGTGAAGAAGATATCCCCAAGACAGCATTCAGAACAAGCTATGGTTCATATGAATACACTGTCATGTCTTTCGGCCTTGTCAACGCTCCTCCAGCATTCTCTCGCATGATGAACTTCATCTTCAACGCCTACACAAATGACTTCGTCTTGGTCTACCTTGATGACATTTTGGTCTTTTCCAAGAACAAGGAGGATCATGCCAAGCATTTGAGATTGGTGCTGGATAAACTCAGAGAACATCAGTTCTATGCGAAGTTTTCAAAGTGCGAGTTTTGGCTAGATGAGGTTCTCTACCTTGGGCATATCATATCCGCCAAGGGCATAGCGGTTAATCCTGAGAAGGTGTCTGCAATTGTGAATTGGGAACCACCTCAGAATGTGAAGCAACTCCGCAGCTTCCTTGGTCTCGCAAGCTATTGTCAAAGGTTCGTTGAGAACTTCTCTAAGATCGCGAAGCCTCTTTCCAACCTTCTCTAGAAGCATGTGAAGTATGTCTGGTCGCCTGAATGTGACATCGCTTTCAACACCCTCAGAGGGAAGTTAGTCACAGCTCCAGTTCTGACTCCTCCTGATGAATCCAAACCGTTCGAGGTCTTCTGTCATGCTTCCCTTCAAGGTCTCGGTGTAGTGTTGATGCAAGAGAAGAAAGTTGTGGCCTATACCTCTCGCCAGTTGAAGCCCAACGAAAAGAACTACCCCACTCATGACCTCGAGTTGGCGGCAGTTGTCCATGCTCTTTTATCATGGAGACATCTCTTGTTGGGAAGAAAAGTGGACATCTTCACTGATCATAAGAGTCTCAAGTACATCTTCACTCAGCCCAACCTCAACCTCAGGCAGACTCATTGGGTCGAAATGATTCAAGAGTATAATCCGAGTATCGAATATACTCCAGGCAAGGCCAATGTAATTGCTGACGCATTGAGCAGGAAGGCTTACTGCAACAGTTTGATTCTCAAGCCCTACCAACCAGAGCTTTGTGAAGCTTTCCGCAAACTTAATATTCAAGTTGTTCCTCAAGGATTCCTTGCCAACCTCCATGTCTCTCCTACTTTGGAAGATCAGATTTGTGAGGCTCAACTTCTTGATGCTATGGTGAAGAAGGTGAGGATTGGGATCGCCAAGAGTCAACCCAAGTACAAGTGCTATCGTCTTGACGACAAGGATACTCTATTATTCGAGGATCGCATTGTTGTGCCTAAAGGTGACCTTCGTAAAGTCATTATGAATAAGGCTCACAATTCACTTCTCTCTATTCACCCTGGAAGTACAAAGATGTACCATGACCACAAGCAGTCGTATTGGTGGACTCGAAGGAAGCGCGAGATTGCTCAGTTCGTGAATGAATGTGATGTCTGCAGAAGAGTGAAAGCAGAACACCAACGACCAGCTGGTCTCCTCCAACCACTTGCCATTCCAGAATGGAAGTTTGACCATATTGAGATGGACTTCGTGACTGGATTTCCTAAGTCCAAGCGTGGCAATGATGCTATCTTCGTTGTCATCGACAAGCTCACCAAAGTGGCTCATTTTCTGCCTATCAAAGAGTCTGTCACAGCAGCTCAGTTAGCAGAGCTATATACCTCCAGGATTGTCTCTCTGCACGGCATTCCGCAGTTGATATCTTCAGATCGTGGAAGTATCTTCACCTCCAAGCTTTGGGATTCTTTTCAGAAGGCCATGGGCACCAACATTCGCTTCAGCACAACTTTTCATCCTCAAACCAGTGGCCAAGTCGAGCGAGTCAATCAAATTCTTGAAGATATGCTCAGGGCATATGTCATTTCTTTCGGTATGAAGTGGGAAGATTGTCTTCCATATGCTGAGTTCTCCTACAATAACAGCTTCCAAGCGAGTTCGGGCAAGGCCCCATTCGAGATTCTCTATGGCAGGAAGTGTCGTACTCCTCTTAACTGGTTAGAGACTGGTGAATGCCAACTTCTTGGCAATGACTTGATCACAAAGGCTGAAGAAATGTGCAAAGTCATTCGTGAAAATCTCAAAGCCACGCAATCGCGCCAGAAAAGTTACTATGATAGCAAGCATCGTGACTTGGCTTTGGAGATCGGAGACCATGTCTACCTCCATGTCTCTCCAATGAAAGGTACTCATCGGTTCGGTATCAAAGGGAAGCTTGCCCCTAGATACGTGGGTCCTTTCAAGATCATTGGCAAAAGAGGCGATCTCGCCTATCAACTTGAGCTTCCATCCAACTTTGCAAACGTGCACGACGTGTTTCACGTGTCTTAGCTCCGCAAGTGTTTCAAGACTCCTCACCGCACCATCAACTTTGAAGAGATTGATCTCCAAGAAGACCTGTCTTATCATGAGCACCCCATTGCTATTCTTGAAGAAACTGAGTGCAAGACTCGCAACGAGTCTATCAAATTCCTGAAAGTGAAGTGGTCACCTCGTTCCGACCATGAAGCCACCTGGGAACGCGAGGACCACCTCCGTTCTGAATATCCGGAGTATTTCCAGTCCTAGATCTCGGGACGAGATCCTTTCATAGTGGTGGAGTGTTGTAACGCCCCATATGTAACCTGCCATATTTGTATTCCAACTCTTGCCATTTTCGGCACTAAGTTATGGTATTTCCTCGTTGTTGGGTTTTGTCTTCGTGTTGCTTTTGTCTTTTCCATGTATCTCATATCATGTCATCTTGTGCATCGCATTTGCATACGTTTTCGTCTCATGCATCCGAGCATTTTTCCCGTTGTCCGTTTTGCATTCCGGTGCTCCTATGTCCTCCGGTGTCCCCTTTTTCTTCTTTTCATGTGCGGGTGCTAAACGTTCTCAGATTGGACCGAGACTTGCCAAGCGGCCTTGGTATACTACCGGTAGACCGCCTGTCAAGTTTCGTGCCATTTGGACTTCATTTGATACTCCAACGGTTAGCCGAGGAACCAAAAAGGCCTCGTTTGTGTTGCAACCCAACACCTCTACAAAGCGTCCCAAAACCCACCTAAACCCCCTCCATCATCTTGGTCGTTCGATCACGATCGCGTGGCTGCAAACCGTGCTCAATTTGGAGCCTCCTAGCTCCCTCTACCTATAAAAAGGCATCTCCCCCCGAAAATCCGGATCCCTAACCCTAGTCCCTCTCCCCTCCGCGCGGCCGGACGTGTCCGCCCGCCGCCAGATGAGAATCCCGCCGCCGGCCGCCACGTGTCGCCTCGCCATTCGCCACCTCGCGCCCCACATCGCCGCCTCCACCGCGGGCCCGGAGAGCCCGGATCCAGGCCCCGCGGCCCGTCTTTGCCGCCAGCCGCGCCCGCGCCCTGGGCGCCGCGCCCCGCCGCCTCCCGCGCCGCCGCCGGCCGCCGTGCCCCGCCGCCCTCGCTCCACGCCGGCGACCCCACTGCCCTTGCGTGCTTGCCCGCGCAGCGCCGGACGCTCGCCGCCTTGGCCTCCTCCGCTCCGCCTCGGCCTCCCCACTCTCCTTCCTCCACTCCGGTCGAGCTCCGGTGCCGACTCCGGCGAGCTCGATTTCATCCTCGATCTGCATGCCCGATCCAGATCTGGATGAATTAGGGTTGACTTTTGTCCCAGTTTCAGTAACTTTTAGCATATTTCATCGCATCATAACTTTGCACTTGTGGCTCCGTTTTGGGTGTGTAGCATGTCAAATTGTTCATCTCGATGAGCACTTCATTTCATTCCATTGCACCATGTTTATTTGAGTTCATCTTGATGCCCTAAATGCTGTTGCAAGAGTGCTATGCAATGTTAGTTTCAGATTCTTATTAGTAATTGGACATTTGTCATTTTTGCCATGATTAATGTGTGCCTCCTATGAACTTGAGCCCTACATGTGTTTTGAAGTATGCCATGTCATCTTTACAGGGGTTTATGCCATGTATTTTTTGTGATCTCTGTGGTGACTAGCACAAGCATGCAAAGTAGCTCTCGTGATGTTGCTGATTTCAGTGACTTAGAAATCTTCCAAGTCTTTTCCCTGATAATATTTTCATGCCATGTATTCTTGTTGTTACAGAGTGATCCATGCCTCTTTTGAGCATGTTCAGTAAGGATCATTTTGAGATATTGGTGTGCTCTATCCATCCATGGCTTTGTTTGAAATTATGGAGCACCCTAGCATGACTCAATCGAGCTCTACTTTTGCTATAAAATGTTCCTGGCAGATTGTTTGCAAGTTAAGCAATTTTGCTGAGGTTGTTGTAGTTGATCCATGTATGCTATGAGGTTGTTCTTGCCATGTTTAGCTTCTATGCCATGTCTACTTGCTGGGTGTATGCTTAGTTTGTCATGCATTGCCTTGTGGTGAGTGCATCGAGCTCGCAAACATGCCTACGTGAATCTGTTTTGCCATGTTCCAGTTTTCTGCTAAGTCTGAATTTGTTAACGAAAGTTGCTCTGTTCACATGGTTGCCATTGTATTTTCTGATCCCTTTTGGCTTATGGTCAGTAAGGGACTTTTGTTGTATGCTTTTAGTAGCTTCATGTCATGCCTTGCTTTGCCATGATATGTTCAGGTAGCATGTTGTTATCGTGCTCTAAACATTGCTTCCTAATGTTAAATTCCTGGCATGTTGTTAATTTCACTAAGTCTGTAACCTGTTATCATTTGCACTTTTGCCATGCTTGTTTGAACCTGCTATTGGGTGATTTAGCCGTAGCTCAGTGTTCATATTTTGTCAAGCATCTTGAGTCGATCACTGCCATGTGTTTTGTTGTTATGTTAGAGTGCAGTAGCTTGTTGTTCTTGATGCATTTAGATGGCCTCGTGCTGTTAATCGCAGATCGCTGCCATATTTGTTTTGCTTAACATTTGCAAACCGTGCATCCGATTCCAGTGATCTTTATATCGATTTCGACCGAAATAAACTCATCTTTCCTATGGCACTCTTGGTTTTCCATGTTGAGGCCAGGTTCAATCTTTCCTTTCCGAAACATGCATATGCATCGCATATCACATTCCGCATATCATGTCATGTTTTGCATCATTTTGCTTGCGCATTGCACCATGGTTGATTGTGTCTCCCTTTGCTTATGTTCTTGCTTTGGGTAGAGCCGGGAGACGAGTACGTAATCGAGGAACCAGTTGAGTACGCTTACGAGGATCAAGCTAACGTCAACTTAGAGAACTTTGCAGGCAAGATGACCATACCCTCGAAATCACGTCTATCTTTGCTTGCTAGATGCTCACTCTATTTCTATGCCTATGCTATGATACCTACCACATGCTTTATCATGCCTCCCATATTGCCATGTCAAACCTCTAACCCACCTTGTCCTAGCAAACCGTTGTTTGGCTATGTTACTGCTTTGCTCAGCCCCTCTTATAGCGTTGCTAGTTGCAGGTGAAGATTGGAGTTTGTTCCTTGTTGGAACATGTTTATTGTTGGGATATCACTATTATATCTTTTCTATTTTAATGCATCGATATACTTGGTAAAGGGTGGAAGGCTCGGCCTTATGCCTGGTGTTTTGTTTCACTCTTGCCGCCCTAGTTTCCGTCATACCAGTGTTATGTTCCTTGATTTTGCGTTCCGTACACGGTTGGGTTATAATGGGAACCCCTTGACAGTTCGCCTTGAATAAAACTCATCCAGCAAGTCCCAAACTTGGTTTTACCATTCGCCACCTAGCCTCTTTTCCCTTGGGTTCCGCGGACTCAAGGGTCATCTTTATTTTAAACCCCCGGGCTAGTGCTTCTCTGAGTGTTGGTCCAAACTAGAGCCCCTTGCAGCGCCACCTCAGGGAAACTCGAGGGTTGGTTTTAGTTGTACGGATTGCTTATCCGGTGTGCCCTGAGAACGAGATATGTGCAGCTCCTATCGGGATTTGTCGGCACATTTGGGCGGTTTTGCTGGTTTAGTTTTACCATTGTCGAGATGTCTTGTAACCGGGATTCCGAGTCTAATCGGGTTGTGTTGGGTGAAGGAATATCCTTCGTTGACCGTGAGAGCTTGTGATGGGCTAAGTTGGGACACCCCTGCAGGGATTTGAACTTTCGAAAGTCGTGCCCGCAGTTATGGGAAGATGGGAATTTGTTAATGTCCAGTTGTAGAAACCCTGAAAACTTAACTTAATTAAATTGAACCAACAGAGTGTGTGGCCGTGATGGTCTCTTTTCGGTGGAGTCCGGTAAGAGAACATGGTCTCGTGTTATGCTTGGACGTAGGTTGTTCTAGGATCATTTCTTGATCATAGTTTCTCGATCGTGCCTTGCCTTCTCTTCTCGCTCTCATTTGCGTATATTAGCCACCATGTATGCTAGTGCTTGCTGCAGCTCCACCTCATACTTTTACCCTACCTATAAGCTTAAATAGTCTTGATCGCGAGGGTGTGAGATTGCTGAGTCCCCGTGACTCACAGATTACTTCCAAAACCAGATGTAGGGACCGATGGTACCATTCCAGGAGTTTCGATTGAGCTCAAGTGGGAGTTCGATGAGGACTCAGGACGATACTACGTTTCCTTTCCAGACGATCAGTAGTGGAGCCCAGTTGGGGCGATCGGGGACATTATGCATTTGGGGTTGTCTTTATTTTGGTTCCGTAGTCGGACCTTGATTGTAATTGGATGATTGTAATGATATATTTATGCATTGTGTGACATGGCGATTGTAAGCCAACTATGTACCTCTTTCCTTATTCAGTACAAGGGAGTGTAAAGATTACCCCTCTTGTGACATTGCCTACAATGCGGTAATGCCTCTAAGTCATGCTCCGACACGTGGGAGATATAGCCGCATCATGGGTGTTACAAGGGTGAAGTGGGGGAGAGGAACACGAGAGGCAAATGGCAAATAATGTAATGCAGGAGATAAGGGTTTGTGATGGGTACTTGGTGTGTTGACTTTTGCGTAGACCTCCCCGGCAACGGCGCCAGAAATCCTTCTTGCTACCTCTTGAGCACTGCGTTGGTTTTCCCATGAAGAGGAAAGGGTGATGCAGCAAAGTAGCGTAAGTATTTCCCTCAGTTTTTGAGAACCAAGGTATCAACCCAGTAGGAGGCCACACACGAGTCCCTTGCACCTACACAAACAAATAAATCCTCGCAACCAACGCGATAAGGGGTTGTCAATCCCTACACGGTCACTTACGAGAGTGAGATCTGATAGATATGATAAGATAATATTTTTGGTATTTTTTATGATAAATATGCAAAGTAAAATAAAAGGCAATAAAAATAACTAAGTGTTGGAAGATCAATATGATGGAAAATAGCCTCGGGGACCATAGGTTTCACTAGTGGCTTCTCTCAAGAGCATAAGTATTCATGGTGGGTAAAAAATTTACTGTTGAGCAATTGACAGAATTGAGCATAGTTATGAGAATATCTAGGTATGTCCATGTATATAGGAATCACGTCCGAGACAAGTAGACCGACTCCTGCCTGCATCTACTACTATTACTCCACACATCGACCGCTATCCAGCATGCATCTAGAGTATTAAGTTCATAAGAACAGAGTAACGCTTTAAGCAAGATGACATGATGTAGAGGGATAAACTCATGCAATATGATATAAACCCCATCTTGTTATCCTCGATGGCAACAATACAACACATGCCTTTCTGCCCCTACTGTCACTGGGAAAGGACACCGGAAGATTGAACCCAAAGCTAAGAACTTCTCCCATTTCAAGAAAGATCAATTTACTAGGACAAAACAAACTGATAATTCGAAGATACTTGCAAAGATAACCAATCATACATAAAAGAATTCAGAGAAGATTCAAATATTGTTCATAGATAAACTTGATCGTAAACCCACAATTCATCGGTCTCAACAAACACACCGCAAAAGAAGATTACATCGAATAGATCTCCACAAGAGAGGGGGAGAACTTTGTATTGAGATCCAAAAAGAGAGAAGAAGCCATCTAGCTAGTAACTATGGACCCGAAGTTCTGAGGTAAACTACTCACACTTCATAGTAGGGGCTATGGTGTTGATGTAGAAGCCCTCCGTGATCGATGCCCCCTCCGACGGAGCTCCGTAAAAGGCTCCAAGATGGGATCTCATGGATACAGAAAGTTACAGCGATGGAATTAGGGTTTTGGCTCCATATTTGGTAGTTTGGGGGTACGTAGGTATATATAGGAGGAAGGAGTACGTCGGTGGAGCAACATGGGGCCCACGAGGGTGGAGGGAACGCCTAGGGGGGTAGGCGCGCCCCCCTACCTCATGCCTTCCTCGTTGATTTCTTGACGTAGGGTCCAAGTCCTCTGGATCATGTTCGTTTCGAAAATCACGTTCCCGAAGGTTTCATTCCGTTTGGACTCCGTTTGATATTCTTTTTCTACGAAACTCTGAAATAGGAAAAAATAGCAATTCTGGGCTGGGCCTCGGTTAATAGGTTAGTCCCAAAAATAATATAAAAGTGTATAATAAAGCCCAATAATGTCCAAAACAGAATATAATATAGCATGGAACAATAAAAAAATTATAGATACATTGGAGACGTATCAACCGACCATCCGTTGCTTTAGCCGGAACAGCTGACACCCTCTGGCCATTCACGTTGCGCCATGTGGCGACGTCACGGGAGTTGCAGCAGTTCTTCCAGGAACTCTGTTATGGCATAATTTTTTTTGCTGATTCCATATCATATTTTCGTTTAGGTATATCTTGAGATCCATAACTCCAAATTCATCGATTCTTTTTCCTGTGTACTCGTAGAGACCAAGAGTATATTGTAGAACCAAAATTTCATATTTTTTGGACAGTTCAAATTTTTATTTATTTAAATTTGAATTCAAACTTTCGAAGGCCATATCTTTCAAACCGTTTATCCAAATCAGTTGATTCTTTTTGCATTGCGATCCTATTAGGATGTAGACAATATTTACCTATTGTTATGTTATGTCAATGAAGTTTTTATTTGAATTCCTTGTTGTTTACTTTATTTTAGAGTTATGTGAGCATAGTTTTTTACCGGTGCATTCATTAAACGTATAGATTGTCCGGAGTGTGAAGCGGATCAGAATTAAGTGCTAGAGTACTTCAACACCATTCAAGGCAAGTTTGCACTATTAACTTTTCTCATCCTATATTCTGCTATGCATGCATGGTTTTTATGCTATGATATATGTTTGGCCTAATATGTGTATCCCGTGCTGTTGTGTTTTGGTATTGATTGTGTTATGTGATGGTGTGATCAACTTGCTATGGTAGACGTGGGCATGTGTCGCGTGATGTTTGGAAGTGGTGAGCACTTATCGCTGTAGGCTCGAGACTTTTTCTCAGGTGAATGCGTCAATGGCTGAGTGCTCTATTGTCCCTTGAGAATGCGCCATGACTGAGCGCACTTGAGTTGTCGGGGCTTTTTCTCACGTGAATGTGTCACTGGCTAAGCGCTCTATTGTCCCTAGAGAATGCGCCAGGACTGAGCGCACTTGAGACATCTTGAAGATCTTTATCATCTGCGTTGTTTGCACCTTGCCTATGTCGTGGAGGTAGGTGAAGGTAGTTTTACGCGAAACCAAACTTGAGTGTTTTATTTGTCATACCTTGCTTGTGGATGTAGGTTTGTTATATCATTTTGTGTGATTTGCCAATACATTCAATGTATTGACCCTTGTGGCTGCAACTTATCATGTTGCAGGATTTTCAGATGACCAGTGAGATACAGTAGGGTCGTGAGTCTTCACTCAGCATTTTCGCCATGGGCATTGATGGGACTCATCATTTATTTATGCTACATTTATGCTGTTATTTGTTGAATACTGTTAGTTGTGTGCTTCTCGGTTTGTAATACTTTATGAATTCTGGATAATATGTCATAGTAAATGATGCACTTCTTATTTGATATTCATATCTACTGTGTGTGCTAGCGAGTTGATCCATGGACTAGCATAGTAAGCACAGAGACATCGAATCTTATCAGGTTCGGGTCATTACAAACGTCTTCGCGATCCAACCGATCAAGTACCGAGCGTACGACACCTCTGAGTTCAGCACACGTTCAGCTCGTTGACGTCCCTTAGACTCTTGATCCAGTAGAGGGTCAAGGGAGAGTTTCGTCAGCACGACGGCGTGGTGACAGTGTGTGATGCCCCTGATTCAATCGTACACTAATCATACACGCAAACGTGTATGATCAAGATCAGGGACTCACAGGAAGATATCACAACACAACTCTAAAAATAAAATAAGTCATACAAGCATCATATTACAAGCCAAGGGCATCGAGGGCTCGAATACAAGAGCTCGATCATAGATGAGTCAGCGGAAGCAATAATATTTGAGTACAGACGTAAGTTAAACAAATTGCCATAAGATGGCTAGCACAAACTAGGATACATATCGAAAGAGGCGCATGCCTCCTGCCTGGGATCCTCCTAAACTACTCCTGGTCGTCGGCGGCGGCCTGCACGTAGTAGTAGGCACCTCAATTGTAGTAGGAGTCATTGTCGGTGGCGTCTGGATCCTGGGCTCCAACATCTAGTCGCAACAACCAGGTATAGAAAGGGGGGAAAGGGGGGAGCAAAGCAACCGTGAGTACTCATCCAAAGTACTCGCAAGCAAGGAACTACACTACGTATGCATTGGTATCAATGAAAGGGGTAGTATATGTGGATTAAACTGTAGATTGCCAGAATAAGAGAGGGATAGCTAGTCCCATCGAAGACTACGCTGCTGGCAGCCTCCATCTTGAAGCAGTAGAAGAGAGTAGATGGTAAGTTAACCAAGTATCATCGCATAGCATAAACCTACCCGGCGATCCTCCCCTCGTCACCCTGTGAGAGAGCGATCACCGAGTTGTATTTGGCACTTGAAAGGGTGTGTTTTATTATGTATCTGGTTCTAGTTGTTATAAGGTCAAGGTACAACTCTGAGTCATCCTTTTACCTAGGGACACGGCTATTTGAATAGATAACTTCCCTGCAAGGGTGCACCACATAACCCAACAAGCTCGATCCCTCTGGCCGGACACACTTTCCTGGGTCATGCCCGGCCTCGGAAGATCAACACGTCGCAACCCTACCTAGGCACAACAGAGAGGTCAGCACGCCGATCTAAATCCTATGCACGCAGGGGTCTGGGGCCATCGCCCATTGCACACCTGCGTGTTGCGTACGCGGTTGGAAGCAGACCTAGCCCCCTTAATACAAGCGCGGGGTTACGGTCCAATCCGGCACGTGCTGCTCAATCGTTGACATCAAGAAGGCTTCGGTTGATACCACGACGTCGAGTGCCCATAACTATTCCCGTGTAGTTGGTTACTGCGTATAGGCTAGTGGCTAGACTCAGATCAAATACCAAGATCTCATTAAGCGTGTTAATTGCTGTAACCGTGAACGCCGACCAGGGCCAGACCCACCTCTCACCTAGGTGGTCTCAACTTGCCCTGTCGCTCCACCACAAAGGTCCACTCAGAGGGCCGTCAGGACAAACGTCCTTTCAGTCCCAATCCGTGAATCACTCGCGGGTACTCTATGAGCCGACTCGACTTTAGTCACCACGGGTATCATATATTATGTTTGTAAGTATATTCCCGTGATCACCTCCCGAGTGATCACAGCCCGATAGTATAGCATGGCATACAGATAAGAATTTAGGCCCACTGATGATAAACTAGCATCCTATACTAGGCAATTAGGATTGGAGGTAAAAGTAACAACCATAGTGGCAAAGACAGGCTACGTAGCAGAATAGGATTAACCGAAAGCAGTAACATGCTACACTATTCTAATGCAAGCATTAGAGAGAAGAATAGGCGATATCGGGTTGATCAAGGGGGGGGGGCTTGCCTGGTTGCTCTGGCAAGGACGGGTCGTCAACAACGTAGTCGATCAGGGCACCAGCAGCAGTGTCAGTCTCGTAGTCTACCGGAGAGAAGAGGGGGAAGAAACAATGAATACAATCCAAACAGATGCATATCGATCCATGACATGACAAGTAACGGTGCCAGGTGTGCCCTAACGCAGTAGTAGGTGATACCAGCGAAGGGGGAAACATCAGGGAAAGTATCCCGGGTTTTTCACGTTTTCGGACAGATGAACTAGAGGGGGAAAGTTGCGTGTTCTCTCTGCTAGGGATGGGTGGCGGATGAACGGGCTACGAATCCGGATTCGTCTCGTCATTCTGAGCAATTTTCATGTACAAAGTATTTTCATCCGAGTTACGGATTATTTTATATTAATTTTTAAAGTTTTAAATCATTTTCTAGAATTATCAGAGTATTTTAATTCAAAATTGCATTTATGACGTCAGCATGGCATCGGCAGTCAACTCTGACCGTTGACTGGTCAAGCTGACACATGGGTCCCACTATCATTGACTAAGATTAACTAAAACAGATTAATTAGTTTAATTAGTGATTAGGTTAATCTAATCAGGATTAATTAAGTTAATTAATTAATATCCATTTATTTATTATTTAATTCTTTTTATATCTTTTTTCAAAAACGTTCGAGGGCATGGGCCCCGTTTGGAAGTGGCCCAGAGGACATAGCGGCATGCGCTAACGGGCACAACCCGAACGGGCGCTGGCCCACGGGGCACACCCGACTGGGCACCTTGGGGCGGCTGGCGGGCCCGGGTGCCAGCGTGCCGGCATGGAGCTTCGGTGGCAGGCTAGGGGCAGCGCCGGAGTTGGTGCGGCAGAGCCGAGGTGGGAGGCAGAGCGATAGGGGAGGGGGTTGCGCGACGGGGCACCGGAGTTGGCCGCGGGCGCGGCAATGGCCCGCTGGGCCGAAGGCAGAGACGGGACATGGGGCAACGGCACAGCGTCGTGCACAAAAAGAGGCAGCAGCAGGGTGTGCGTGCGCTGGGTCGGCGGCGGGCTCGCGCTGGCTAGCGAGCAGGGGCCCCTTGCATGGTCGGCGAGGACGGCCGGAGCAGGGAGGTCTGCGGGAGGCCGGGTCGAGGCCAGTGGCGCAGGCAGGGACGCAGCAAGGCGGCGAGCAGAGGAGTTGCGGGGTCAGGGGGCTACGGCCGCGGGACGCGGGCTTGCAAGGCAGGGCACGGCGGAGCAGCATCTCGAGGAGTAGGGCGCGATCGAGGCATGCCTGCACGTAGGGTGACCGCGTTGCACTAGCGGGGGAAGCTTGAGCAGAGAGGGGTCACCCTGTGGGGCTGTCCCTAGGCACAAACAGCGCGGTCGATGGGCGAGCGGGGGACACGAGAGAGAGGAGGAGAGGCCGGGGATCACGGTGGGGCCGTCGGGTCTTAGGTAGCGGGGTGTGGGGACGATGACGACGCAGGGGAGGCAGTCCGGCGAGGTGGAAAGGCTCCAGCGAGGTAGCGATCCGGGCGGCTGTGGCGTCGAGCACCTAGGGCGCGGTCGTTCCCGCGATCCCGATCTGGATCGGGGAGGGGGGAGGGAGACGTGTGTTGATGTCAAAACCGGCAGATCTCGGGTAGGGGGTCCCGAACTGTGCGTCTAAGGATCGATGGTAATAGGAGACAGAGGACACGATGTTTACCCAGGTTCGGGCCCTCTTGATGGAGGTAATACCCTACCTCCTGCTTGATTGACTTTGATGAGTATAGGGGTTACAAGAGTTGATCTACCTCGAGATCCTATGTTGTGGTCTAAACCCTATAGGTATGATGAGTAATGTCATAATGACCTATCGACTAGCCTGGCCTCGGTTTATATAATGTGCCAGAGGCCTAGGATAACAAGGGTCCTAGCCAAACACGTTGGTGGAGAGGAGTCCTTGTTTGATCACCAAGTCTTGTGGAATCTTCCTCATGCATGTCATCGGCTGTCCAAACTGGCCCATGAGTAAATGGCCCTGGGGGTCCTCGGCCTGATCCAGCTGGTCGGGAGACGACGTGGTTAGTACCCCCTAGTCCAGGACACCATCAGTAGCCCCCTAAATCGGTCTTCATGTTGGGGACGCTCCCCGATTCATCCAAATTGTTCTTCATCTTCGGCCGCCGGTCTTGAAAACTGGTTCAACAAATCTTCTCATCTTTAATCTTGAGGATCGCCGAAGTGAATCCGAGGAGTTTACACGTCGGGTATGCGAGGAGCCCTTTAAGTCTTCGACCTTTATCAATGCCTTGTTATTTTTATGCCATGCATCGGGTTTGAAGTGATGCCCGTGCGGCGGTCTCCTCTTGCATCCAAGCTCCAACGCCAGACTGCATTCGAGGTATCTTTTGCAGCCGAGCACCAACGCCGGACCGCTTCCGAGCTCCAATGCTGGACTATGTCCAAGCTCCAACGCCGGACTATATCCAAGGTGTCATAGATCACCTTGGTTCAAAAAAAGTTGAAGGAGTTTAGCCGAGCTTAATTCCGGAAATGCCCTCTATGGAGCCAGCGACTTGCATCTGAGCTATATCCCGAAATGCTTTCGAGGTGGTTCAGCACCTCGGTCATGGGCTGATTGTTTGCGGATTTTATTTCCGATGCGTGTAAATTTATTTGCTATTAATATGTATAACCAGTAGCCCTCAAGGTGTGTGTCGGTCTAAAACCCGAGATACACCTGAAGGATGACATAATACCGCTGATCCCAGTAGCCCCTGAGACTCAGGTTGATTCGCAAAATCGGCCTGAGGATCAAGTCCTAGCTTGGTAGAATACTTTGGGACACAAAAAACGGCGTTCTCAGTCATGGAGACTCAGGTTGGGTGCGGCCGACCAACCTGAGGATCACAATCTCCTCGGAAACTGTATTGCACTTAAAATTTTCTGCATTGAATAGGCAATGTAGTAGGAGAGAATTCCTTATTTGACACTCTCTTAAAATTGTGTTCCTTATTTGACACTGAAGAAAATTTTCTTCCCTATATGATCTCTAGTCTAAATTTTTTTTCCCTATATGACACTCTAGTGCATTTTGTTCACGTGAAAAGATCATTTTACCCATATGTATAATGTGACCACAAATATGCTTTCGAAAAGTCTGTTGAATTAGGCAGGTCGGTAAAAAATCAGGTCAAGTCTACTACGTTTAGGAATTTTCCTCTGGATAAGCGGCGGGGTGGGCGGACAGAGTCAGCCGGCTAGACAGCAACCGCAACACGGCCGGAGCCGGCTATGCTACCTCCCTCCCGGCCATCTACTCCAGAAGACAGCCGAGCTCGCGTCGATCCCCTGGCTGATGCGTGATGCTTGAGGCGTGCTATGGATGGATCTCTTGGTGGCTCCCCGTGGGTGCGCCGTGCGTTGCCTCCTTTTGTGCGTGCGTTGTGCCTCGGTATTTTTAGGCAGCTGGAGAAGGTCCGGCGCTGGCCATTGCCGTTCCGATTTTTATGGAGCGATATGGATGTAAAATTGTTTAAGATAAACACGTCCCTACCTCAACCCCTTGAAGGTTGTTTAAATCTTTGGCCCTGCGCGGCAACGGAATCCATCAATACAAATTGAAGCAAACGAAATTCAAAAAAAAAATTGAAGCAAACAAAGCCTTTGTCTCTCGCTCTTTGGAAATCTCCAGCCGGTACAAGAAATCATGACCGAGGCCTTCGATGGTTCATGTGCTAATTGACCGGTCTGGCTAGTTGTCTATACGTATTTGTGTACATATATGCGGCCAGCTTGCCTGCCGGAGCGTAGATATTTAAATACGTACGCGGAGCATAGATATTTAAATACGTACGCGCACCCTGACGATCAAGCGAATACATGTATTCTAGCTTCGTATGACCCGGTTCATATACATACGCATGTTGGCTGCACCGAACCGGGCGTACGTTCGTGCTAGCACGCAACTTCCTTCCATACAGCTATAGGTCCTGCATGGGCCATGCAAATACGTGCACATGCACTAATGGCATGCACGTAGGTGATCACCGAAGCACACACAAAAGTGCTTAAAAAATTCATTCATTTTTAAGAATGCATTTTAGTGTTAAAGCACACGTACAAAAGTATGTCAAACAGTCGCACTCACAAACCATACCGCATGAAACTAGACCCACAGCTGAATACGTTCTAAATACATTGGATGCATGCGCTCAGGTATATAGAATACACATGCATCCCAAAAAAGACCAACGGAGGAGATAACATGTTGAGTGTGCTCACTCTCATAAACGAATTTTCCCTAATTAGGCTCAATGCTACATATTTCTGGTCACATTATGTACAGGGGCAAAAAGGTCTTTTCACGTGTACAAAATGAACTAGAGTGTCATATAGGGAAAGAAATTAAGACTATAGGTCATATAGGGAAGAAATTTTTTTCAGTGTCAAATAAGGAACATGATTTTAAGAGAGTGTCAAATAAGGAATTCTCTCATGCAGTAGCCCCCGAGACACTGGTCGGGTGGCCACACCAGATCAGGGGATCGATGTGCCTCTCTAATATTTGTAAATAATAAGCCCGAAACCCAGTGGCCCCCGAGCCTTAATGCAGGCACGGGTGGCCAAATTAAGGATCGATATCCATAGTAAAATCACAAATTATGTGTAATGACTCTATGTATCCAAGTACTTTACATCATTAATGCTTAGATCCGCATTGTACAAAACTTTGTTGACCGACCATCGGCTTCAACCTCTTCGGCCAGTAGCCGAGGAGTGTTTTCCTACTTTATAAAGCCGTTATAAGGGCATAGATTTATGGAAAACAAGGCAATCCGGCCATACGGTTTTATAAACAAAGGTACACGGAGAGATATGTTATATTATGTTTTAACGTAAGAAACATCTTCCAAAGAGAATAGTCCCGCTATCGGTTCCTTTCTTTTGGGTCGTCATGCTTATCATGATCATGAAACCTCACCTCCGATCAATGTGGGAGGAAAATATTGAGGATTTAGTCCGAGGAAAGTTCCCAAACTCTATGGTATTAATGAACCAAAATTTTCACTTCCGTCGTTGCCGACCAATGTGATCCTTTAAGATTGCTAGCTTTCGGCTTCATCCAGTCTGAGATACTTACTCAGATGACTCGGTAGTAACAATCACAGAGGTGCTCCCTTTACCACCTAGCCGAACAATCGAGAACGTAGGGGTAAGCACAGGAGCCAGGCAACCTAGCTTGGCAAAACATTTAAGTCAAACTGATGCATATTTATGGCTTTATAACGATGATTTAGGAAGGAAGCCCTTGTATATTAAATACAAATGATGATGATATGTTTATTTTGACTCCGTTGCGACCGTTTATCAGTTGAAAGTGGCACATCGTCGGCTTCTACCCCTTTGTAGATACTATGCAGGGTGTCTCCGCAATAACAAGACAACCCTTAGCCGACGTCTCAGTGCCCGAAGGCGGTTGTGTTAGCAGAAACGAGGCAATCAGATATGCGGGCTTTATAACTTTCACTTAGTCATAGGAGCTTTAAACTGGGGAAGCTAGCTATGAGCCCCCGGTTAGTGTTCGCCGACATCCGAGGTCAAGCCGTAAACACTTCGGCCAATGTTATGAACGGCCCGTTATTTAACATAGTCATCGGATCGCTGACCAGTTTACGCTTATTGTGACAGTCAGTTTTCGGCTTTCTCCGCTGAGGTGCTTAACCATGTGAGCTGGAAGCACAATCGCAGTGGTTCTCCCTTTGCACACCTAGCCGAACAAAGAGGAACGTACGAGGCAAGCTAGGAGCCGGGCAACCCAACTATTGACCAAAGACATAATTCGAAATCGATGCATATTTAGCAATATCCGGGAATGTTTTTGCCGAATCTCTAAAGGTGTCTGGCATTGCACTGCGAGACTTGTGCTGAAAACACACAAATAGTTTAAAAGCGCCATAAGCTTGGAAAACCAAAAACCGTGAGTAAAAACTTGACGTCCGAACAAGATCAAGTGTTCGGTGCCAATCCAAAAATTGGAAAAAAGGAAAAAATTGTGCTTCTGTCATGCTTTAACATGACACACCCGATCTCAACACTTTAAGCGGGCCATCCTATGGCTTCGAGCTCCTTATCCCATAGGCGGAGTACTTCTTTGAGGCCAGTTTAGCAAACTAAACTCGAGCGGCTTTTTAGAGAGAAGGCAGGCTATCCGGCTATTGACCATACACTCGAGTCGAAAAAAGACCGGTAGAAAAAGACTTTGCAACGGCCAAGAAGAAAACACATTTACTATAAAATAGCTCATATAAATTTTAAGAGCCCCCAAGTGACTTGGGTAAAAGAATTTTATGTATAATGATTGTATGTACCAATGTACTTATATCACATCTGTGTTCACCTGAACTTTAAACGCGTCTTAACCGACCGTCGGCTTCTCCCTCTTCAGTCAAGGACCGAAAAGTGTCATGTACTCCACCTGTCGAAAGCATCAATGGTGTTTCCGATAACCAGGCAATCAGGCCATAAGGCTGTAACAGACGAAGCGCGCTCAAGGAATTTATGCTATATTACTGACGAAGTGTAAGAAGCATCTTCGAAGAAAATAGTACCTCCACCGATAACTTTCTTTGGTTGCTCATTGTTACTATGAGACTTGTACAATAGATTTTTTGTACTCATGAGTTCCGTTGTGTGCCGACCATAATTGAAAACAATAAGAGCGCTAGCTTTCGACTTCACCCAGTCTGAGGTACTAACTTGGATGACCCGGTAGTAACAATCGCAGAGGTGCTCCCTTTACCGCCTAGCCGAACAATCGGGAACGTAGGGGTAAGCACAGGAGCCAGGCAACCCAGCTTGCGAAACACTTAAGTCAACATGGTGCATATTGTGGCGTAATACACGAACAAGGAATGAAGTCGTACAAGTATAATCATATGCAAGAGGAAAGGCTTCATAAAGGAAGCCCCCAAGTAAAAGGGGCATTTGAATTTGCTTGCAACAACCAAGGCTTTGACAAAGAAAGTTTTTCGCAAATGACTTTTTCACAAAAAAACATAATGCTTGGTCGAACCGAACGAAATTTAAAACTAAAGGTTTTTAAGTATGGAAGCGACTTAGCTGGTTAATGTGCTCGGTGTCGATGCACGGCCCGAGCTTACAACAGGACAAGGTCCCAGCCCCCAAGCCGGTCCCGAGGTGGCGGAGTGAAGAGCTCGACACTCCGAAGATGTGACATAGCACGGCCAATGCAAGCCGGCAGTGTGACGCCAAAGTCCCCGACGTGGCTTAATGAAGTAATGACGAAGCCCTTGGTCCAGCCAAGGTGACGTGGTACGTCGGTACGCCAAGGTGACAGCGCTGCCCGACCCGGATCCTTTACCTGTGCACAGAAAATAGTGCAAGCCGAAGATAATAGGAATAATAAAAAAATGTTGCATAATTAATAATTTACGCAAAGTGAGTAATAAAAGAAATATGGCCCGTGTGCCGAACACTCGATGAGGTAGAGCTCTCTCAGCGATGCCGAAGTCCCTGAGGCAACCGAACATGTCGGTATGGCGATTCGACCAACAAGGTGATCACGTGAGCCGATTTGGACAACGACGTCGGCTTGCCAAAGTGACCGCGTGACGCAGTCGAAGTCGATCACCTACACACATAAATTAGTGCGGTCCAAAAAGGATAATTACTTTTCGCAAAAATAAATTATTGAAAGAGATGTGGCCTGGCGCCGAAGTCATGTCGATGCAGGGCGTCAGTGTGACGCGATGAAGGGATGGCCCAGCCTGAATTCGCAGGCTGGTCTGAGTTCCGGATGCGGCATTCGCCGAACTATATACAAAAACTGACCGAACCACCATGCAACCATTGTTAATGCAGCCATCATTTGATAGACCTATGTACAGATGACGAAACAAACCAAAGTAATAATTCCTTGGGAAAGATAAACCCAAGCAAGAAAAAAAATACTAGGATTAATAGCACCTGATTTATCTGTTGTAGCAATCTGAAGAAAGGTTACTCCCAAAATTGGGACTCGATCCGCACACCTATTGCCTGATGGACGATAAAGCGACGGCATGGTGACGCTGGCAAAGGTGGGCTTGCCGAGGCAAATCCCCCGATCCAGCTGAAGTGACGAAGTTGGTCGGCCGGTGATGCCGAAGTCACCGGAGTATGTTGACGAACAAATAGCAAAGTCCCCGGTCTAGCCGAGATGACGGAGCGGGTCAGTAAGGAGACGTTGCAGCTGCCATGTCAGCCGAGGTGTTGAAGTAGTTCGGTGTGATGGACATCGGCTTGAAAAAGCAAAACTGCGGCCATGAGGACGCTAGTCATAACTTGTGACGTGGTCAATGCCGGATTGATGAAGTGACCGAGCGGCGATGTCGGTGCGCCTGACTCGTGCAATCCGTGGGGCGTTGGTGTTGGTGATGATGTATCCTTCATGATGCCGAACTCTTGTTCGGGGCCGAGCTGATGATCCGATAAGGTTAGGCTCGGCTCGATGAAGCGACGATCTGTGAAAGGGCATTTCCCTACTTTATGTTTTGGATGATGATGACAACCCTTTATGGTCTAATCGTGTGCTATATGTTTCAGGTTCCCGATGCTTAGGCTTACATCGGATTGCTATTGCCTCTCGAAGGAAAAGATCGAAGACGTGTCCTCCACGCTTTTATTTTCTTTGGTCGTAGAGTACCCGTACTATCAAGAGGGAATCCTCATTAGGAAGCTCTGGGGAATCAGTTCACGTACACTTTTCTCACCCTCTCTTTGCCTTCCTCAGGTGTGTGTGGGAGAGAGAGTTTTCCTTGCCTCGCCGCCTCCGGGCGGTGGTACCGCCACCATGCTCTGCAACAGCTGGGGCGGTGGTTCTGTCCATGCACCACTCAAGTACCGCTCTCGCTTCTGGTTTGATGCGGTTCTTGGGCGGTAGTGGCCCGGTTGGTCCGGTCGTTCCACGATGACCGGTACCACCGGTGGTCCGAGCGGTTCTTCCGCTCAGTACTTAGCCGTCCAAGAGCTCAAGGCCATGCGGTTGTTCCGGCCAGGCACCACCCAAGTACCGGTCAAGCTCCTGTTTTGATGCGGTGGTTGTGCGGTAGCCAAGTGGTTAGTCCGGTTATTTTTCTTAGCCGGTACTACCGCCCGCCTGTCCGGTTGTACCGCTTGGTAGGGTTCTGCAGTTACACCGTGAGTCCCGGTTGTACCGGGACGAGGACCGGTTGTACCGCTGCAGTGCAAAAAACGTAGTAACGGTTGGAAATGTGGGGTGACTATTTAAGGGGGCTTCTCCCACCTACCACTCCTACCTTTGACCTCTCTCACTCCACCATTAATGCCCTTCAAGCTCTCTTGCTCGATCTCTCCCTCTAGCCACTCAAACTTGTTGATTTTCTAGGGATTGAAGGAGGAGACCTAGATCTACACTTCCACCAAAGGATATTTGCTTCCCCCATACTTTCTTGTGTGGATTTTGTTACTCTTGGGTGTTTGAGCACCCTAGATGGTTGAGGTCACCTCGGAGCCACATTCCATTGTGGTGAAGCTTCGTGGTTTTTGTTGGGAGCCTCCAATTAAGTTGTGGAGAGAGCCCCAACCTTGTTTGTAAAGGTTCGGTCGCCGCCTTCAAGGGCACCAATAGTGGAATCACGGCATCTCGCATTGTGTGAGGGCGTGAGGAGAATACGGTGGCCCTAGTGGCTTCTTGGGGAGCATTGTGCCTCCACACCGCTCCAACGGAGACGTACTTCCTCTCAAAGGGAAGGAACTTTGGCAACACATGCTCGTCTCCACCATCTCCACTCTTGGTTATCTCGTGCCTTTATTTGAGCAAGCTTACTTGTTTCATATCTCTTGCTTGCTTGTGTACCTATCCTCGTTGCATCATATAGGTTGCTCACCTAGTTGCATATCTAGACAACCTACTTTGATGCAAAGTTTAAATTGTTAAAGAAAAGCTAAATTGTTAGTTGCCTATTCACCCCCCCTCTAGTCAAACATATTGATCCTTTCAATTGGTATCAGAGCCTCGTCTCTTTATTAAGGACTTTACCGTCCAAAGAGTATGGTTGATACCGTAGACGGTGTGGAAGAACACTCCGGTGTGAATCCGATCTCGTCTATGGGAGATGGGGGAACTTCGGTCTCTCGTGAGGAGTTCAATGTGGCCTTGGAGACATTGAAAACCTCCATGACGACCGAAGTCGAAAGCATGTTTACTAAATTTCTTGAGCGCCTTAAACTATCCACCGCACCGTTGAAAGTGGGTGATCCCGCCAACAAGGTGGCGGATGCTATCCCCGATGAGGGGGAAGCTAGTAGTGAAAAGGCTCCTTCTTCTAGTGGCAAGAATGGCACCGGCATATTTGCCCATGTGGAACCACCACTTGTTTATGTTGGACCGGTTCCTTCCACTCATTTGAATCATGCCGGTCCTCCACCTAAGATTGTGAAAAATGAGGATTTTGATTCTTGGGTTTACCGCTTTAAACGCCATTTAAATCATGTGAACACTAACCTTTGGAGAATCATTGAAGAAGGTTTCTATCCACATGATCCAAGCAACTTCACTCCTCGAGAAGCCGCGGACAATCAATTCAATGAGAATGCTCTCTTCATCATTCAAGATGCAATTCCACCCGAAGACCTATCTCATCTTCGTCCTTTCGCCTTGGACAAAGATGTATGGCATTGTGTCGTGTCTCTCTACTGGGGAAGCGCAAGCATTCAACGCTCCAACTATGAAGTGGTACAAGATGAGGCCGATGAGTTTGCAATGAAGGAAGATGAAGAACCTCGTGAGCTCTATCAAAGAGTAACCAACCTCGCGGTCTCACTACGAAATCACGGGAGCAAGGACACGGATGACAATTGGATCAAGCGCAAATTCCTCAAGGCAGTGATGCCCTATCACAAGGCCATGTCCTCCGTCATTCGTCAAAGACCGGACTTCCACACTTTGACCTCAAGCGAAGTGTTGGATGAGTTTGTGGCCATGAACATTTTGGACAAGACCGCTGACAATGCGGTGCTCCGTTCTCAACGGGGAAAGAAGCCTAACCTTGCATTGAAGGCCAAGCTCATCATGGAAGACGAAGAAGAGGAAGAAGAGGAGAGCAACCCCAAAGATACAAAGTATGCATATCATGAACACATGGCACTTGCTTCAAGGCAATTTTGGAGCAAGAAAAACTCGAGGCCAAACTTTAGCAAAAACAACTCGAGTGGTACAAGGGGCAAGCAACGTGTAAGGACTTGCTACAATTGCGGCAACGTGAGTCATTTCGTTGCGGAATGCCCGTATGAGAAGAGGGAATACAATGGTGGAAAGCTCATCCGAAAGGACAAGGCCAAGTCGTTCCCCAACAAGAACAACTTCTCCAAGAAGACTCCTCCCAAGGCTTTGGTAGTGCAAGAAGAGTACAATGAGGATGATGACAATGATGAAGATGATGAGTCGGTTGCCATGGCCTCCGTTGCCATTGCAACAACGTCACGGGTGTCTCTCTTCGACTTACCCAACGAGAGCATCACCGCCAAGTGCCTCATGGCTAAAGCCACCAACAAGGTAACCTCCAACATCAAAACTACCATCATTAATCATCCTTCCCCGACGGATTGAATTAATGAACTTGAGGGAGCTAATGTGGAGGCTAACGAGTTTGAGGCCTTTATGGGCAAACTCAAGGGAAAATCCAAGAAGCACTTTGTTGCTCTCTTGGAACAACTTGGTGAAGCCAGTGACATGATCGAGGCTCACGAGGACACCATCTCTAAGATGGAAGGGCATAGTCGTGACTATGCCGATGAGATCTCGGATCTTTCCAATGCTCTTGAGGAAGAGCGTGGTCTTCGTTTGGCTCTTGGGGAGTCACACAATATTGATCATGCTAAGTTAAAGAAAGATTATGATCATGACCTCATTGTTTCTCGTGTGCTAAATTCCGAGAAGGCCAAACTCGGGGTTGATCTTGCTAAACTCAAAGAGGAGTTTGATATACTTGACAAGGCCCACAAGGCCTTGAAGGGTATTCACGCTAGTCTCAAGGAGTCTCATGATCAACTCCAAGTGAAGCTAACTAAGGAGAAAGAAACTTTTCCTCATATGGTTTTAATTGATAATGCAAATGCTACTAACCCGTGTTGTGAGCTTATACATCTTGTTGAGGAAAATGCTAAGTTAAAGGAGCAACTTGAGAGAGGTCTTGCGACTTGCATACAAGGCAAGAAGAACCTCAGCGATCTCTTGATCAACCAAAAGGGAGTTGTGGCCAAGGAAGGGGTTGGGTACGTGCCCGAATCCAAGAACAAGAAGAAGAATGACAAGACCAAACGACCTCCTCCTCTCATGCAAACCTTTGTGAGGGAGGGAGAGAGTGCCCCTGAGGAGAAGAAGAAGAACAATGTCAAGAAGGGCAATGTCACCCCTCCCAACAAAGCCGGCGATTTTAATCCTTCTTATGTGTTATGCCGTGCTAGTGATGGGCATGTTTATGCCAAATTTGTTGGTTCTCTTCATGAATACATTGAATGGTCTATTTGGGTTCCTAAGACCCTTGTTACTAACATCAAAGGACCCATTACAAAATGGGTACCTAAAACCAAGCATTGATCTCTTGTAGGTGTTTGCTTCCGGTGGTGGATCATGGTTGCTTGATAGCGGAGCTACAAATCATATGACCGGAAGCAAGGACTTGGTGGTGGACGTGCACAAGGTTCCATCTATGCCCACCAATGTCGAGTGGGGTGACGCCTCATCTTCTAAGTGCCTGTATCGAAGGAAAGCTACATGAGAAGGCTCACCCTCCCACGACTATCATTTATTCAAAGAGGCCTTTGGAGCTCCTTCACATGGATCTCTTTGGGCCTCCATCCTTCGATAGTCTTGGAGGTAGGAAGTATTGCTTAGTGATTGTGGATGACTACTCAAGGTACACGTGGGTGTATTTCTTCAAGAGGAAGAGCGAGACCCAACAAACCGTCATTGACTTGGCAAATGAAGCACAACGTCAACACAATGCAAAGATCTTGACAATAAGAAGTGACAACGGTACCGAGTTTAAGAACTACACCTTGGATGAATTTCTTAGTGATGAGGGAATCAAGCATCAATTTTCCGCACCATACACCCCTCAACAAAACGGTGTTGCGGAAAGGAAGAACCGGACGTTGATGGATGCGGCAAGGACCATGATGGCGGAGTTCAGGTCTCCGTACAACTTTTGGGCCGAAGCCATCAACAACGCGTGTCATGCATCCAATCGGCTCTACCTCCGCAAGGGCTTGAACAAGACTCCATATGAGATACTCACCGGTAACAAGCCCAACCTCAAGTACTTCCGGGTATTCGGGTGTAAGTGTTTCATTCTCAAGAAAGGTGTTCGGTTGTCTAAATTTGAGGCTAGAGCTCATGAGGGCATATTTGTTGGTTATGCTACAAACTCTCATGCTTACCATGTCCTCAATAAATCCACGGGACTTATTGAGGAGACGTGTAACGTGGAGTTTGATGAGAATAACGGCTCCCAAGTGGAGCAAAGTGGCACTTGTGATGTAGGTGATGAAATTCCTCCTCAAGCCATAAGAAGAATGGGTGTTGGTTTTATCCTACCCATTGAGGAACCCCTTGTGGCCAAAGGAGAAGGACAATGCTCCACTCAAGTGGAGCCATCACCAACCCAAGGCCCACACGCTTCCGAAGAACAAAGTGAAGGCCCTCAACCTCATGAACAAGACCAAGGGCAAGATCATACTCAAGACGGTGTTGACACACCAAGTGATGCCCAAGGTCAAGTTCTCTCCCCCGAGCAAGTTCAAGATCAAGAACAAGTTCATGACGGCGCTCAAGATGATCAAGTAACCGCTCCTCAACTCACCATCGAGGAGGAATTAGAGCGTCGTGCCACCAAGATTGCATCCAAGCTCTCCACCAAGGATCATCTCATGAAGAATGTGCTTGGAAGCTTAAGAAAGGGGGTAAGCACTCGTAGACAATTAGCAAATTATTGTGAGCATCACGCGTTTGTCTCTTGTGTGGAACCCCACAAGGTCTATGAGGCGCTAGAAGATCCGTATTGGCTCAATGCCATGCACGAAGAACTCAACAACTTCGAGCGCAACAAAGTGTGGAGATTGGTGCCAAGGCCAACAGGGAACCACAATGTCATTGGAACCAAGTGGATATTCAAGAACAAGCAAGATGCCCATGGGATTATCATTCGCAACAAGGCTCGTTTGGTAGCACAAGGCTACTCCCAAGTCGAGGGTATCGACTACGGTGAAACCTTTGCTCCCATTGCTCGTCTTGAATCCATTCGCATGTTAATTGCATATGCTTCTCATCATAATTTTAAGTTACAACAAATGGATGTGAAGAGTGCTTTTCTTAATAGTCCCATTAATGAATTGGTTTACGTCAAGCAACCCCCCGGGTTCGAGGATCCCTACTTTCCTGATCATGTGTATCAACTCGATAAGGCGCTCTATGGCCTTAAACAAGCCCCACGTGCGTGGTATGACCACCTTACCGAGTTGTTACAAGACCATGGTTTTGAAGTTGGGCTAATCGACCCCACTCTTTTTACTAAGAAGGTCAAAGGGGAGTTGTTTGTGTGCCAATTATATGTTGATGATATTATCTTTGGTTCTCCTAACAACGCTTTCAATGAGGAATTTGCCGCTCTCATGACCTCAAAGTTCGAGATGTCCTCCATGGGAGAGTTGAAGTTCTTTCTAGGGTTCAAAGTGAAGCAAAGAAGAGAAGGAACCTTCATCAATCAATCCAAATACACTCAAGACATGCTCAAGAGATTCAAGCTAAGTGATGTCAAGCCGGCTTCCACTCCAATACCCACCAAGTGCCAACTTGACTTAGATCCCAATGGTAAAGTGGTGGATCAAAAGGTATATCGTTCCATGATTGGATCCTTGCTTTACCTTTGTGCATCTAGACCGGACATCATGTTGATTGTGGGAATTTGTGCACGGTTTTAAGCCGCGCCTAAAGAAAGTCACTATGTGGCGGTCAAACGAATCTTTCGATATTTGGCTCATACCCCAAACTTTGGCCTATGGTACCCTAGAGGATCAAACTTCAAGCTTGTACGGTACTCAGATTCCGATTGGGCGGGAGACAAAGTGGATAGGAAGTCCACTTCCGGAGGGTGCCAATTCCTTGGTTGCTCTTTGGTAAGTTGGTCTTCCAAAAAGCAAAGTTGTGTGTCTCTCTCGTCCACTGAGGCGGAGTATGTTGCCGCCGGTAGTTGTTGTGCTCAACTCCTATGAATGAGGCAAACTTTAAAGGATTACGGTGTCACTTGTGACAAAGTGCCTCTTTGGTGTGACAATGAAAGTGCCATCAAGATCTCTCTCAATCCGGTGCAACATTTCAAGGCGAAGCATATTGAGATCCGGTATCACTTCATCCGGGATCACATTAGACGAGGAGAGATCGAGCTCAACTATGTCAACACTCATGACAACCTTGCAGATATTTTCACGAAGCCCTTAGATGAAGCAAGATTTCACGAGTTAAGGCGTGAGCTAAATATCATTGATTCGAGCAATGTGGCTTGAACCCTTGCATACCCTACCACGCTCAATTTGTTGTCTAGTTTAGGTGTAGGCATGGACATAGGGGGAGTGTTGTTCTCTCAATGAACTCTCCCTCCCCCCATTATGCATAAATTGATTGTGTCTTTCACATTAGCCATATTTGATGGTACTTGTGCTTCAAAGACGAGTTTTGGTCATGGACCCAAGGATAATTCTTCGCGGTGCCATACCAATTGACTCAAACATAGGTGGCCTCGGCCACCGTCCTCTCTTCGGGAGGTTGGAGTTAGCCTTGTTGTTCTCGTGTTGTTTTCTCTCTTTCTCTCTTTGCTCTTTGTGTTAGGTTCTCCTAGGGTGTTGTTTCTCTCCTGTTTTGTGCCCCTTCTTCCTCCCTTCGGATTGCACTCTTTTGATCTTGGCTTGGGCTTAGGTGGTCAGGCGGTACAACCGGTACCACGAGCGGTTCTACCGCTGGTACCGGGTTGTGCCGTCCCAAGGGTCTCCGTTCGGTGCTTGGGCGGTTTCACCGCACAAACCCATGGTAACCCACGTCCGGTACTACCGGTTGATGTCGTGCGGTACTACCGCTGCCTCCCAGGCACCGGAAGTACCACCTCCATCCACCGGTCTGTACCAGACGAGCGGTACAACCGCTCCCCTAAGCGGTTCTACCAGGGCGTGTGTACGGGCCTATATATACTCGACGGGGCTGAAGGGTTGTCTTTTTCCCTTCGTCCTTGTTCCTTTTTTTGCCCTAGCCGCCGACCATCTCTACCCCTGCCCTGGAGTGCGTCTCGCGCTTCGGATCCTTGGCTCTCCGTGGATTCTCTCTGTGGAGGCCTCCCGATCTCTTCCCATGGATGGTGGTAATGCCTCGTGTTCTTTGCCTCTAGATTTTTTTAGGGTTCTTCCTTGCCTAGGGCTTTACTTATCTTTCCGCATTTAGTGTTCGATCTATGGCTTAGAAGAGTTCTTTGTTAGCCTCCTATCTTGTTTGCAGCACTTAGAATTCGGAATATTACTTGTGTGATTCGTATGCCTCGGTTAGATCTATCTTCCCTGGTAGTGCCACTGTCAGCGGTTCTACCGCCCCTACGGGCGGTACAACCGCTGGAGTGGTACTATCGGCGGAAGATCCGGTACAACCGGTATATCAACCACTAAGCACTGTTCTATCTTCTCTATTGTTGCAACTTGTTCCTTTTCTGCTAGTGGGTGCAATCCTCTCATCCTTGTTGGGTTTTTGTGTGTTCTTTTCGTGTGTGTGTTCAGGTGGCTCTAGTTCTCGCTCTGCTCCTCGCAAGACCAAGAAGAGGGCACGAAGGACCTTGCGCCCAGTTGTGTCTGATGATGAAGAAGTTGTGATTCCCACCAAGCCCACTCGCCGTGAAAGTCTGCAGCTGCTAAGCAACGTGTGGTTATGCCGTTGCATCGTTGGAAAGCCAAGGATTGGGAAGCCTTCCACTCAAAGAATCCGTATGAGGTTCCCATTGCTCCCCGTTGGACCACTGTTCAGTTCCAGAATGAGATGCAAGTGCGGATTGTTCATGAACTCTTTGAGCACAACAAGAATAGATATGCCAAGCAGTGGACAATTGATTTTGATCATTGGAGAAACAACATGGAGTATTTTGGTGAGGCGTTAGCTCTCTGCGAGGAGTTTGATCTTGTCAAGATCATGTCAGTCAACTGTGACTTTGATGTTCAACTCATCCATCAGTTCTATGCCACGGTTCATTTTGGGGAAGATGATGCGCGCACTCTCACCTTCATGTGTCGCGATGAATTGTTTCACGTTCCCTGGAGGGCTTTCTGCAATGCTATTGGGTACGAGGATACCGGTCTGGAAGGAAGGGGTGGCATTCGCCCTCATGATTTTCCTGAGTCCATGCCTAAGGAGAAGCTTGCCCCTCTGTACATTCGGGGCCGTGGGATAATTGGAGAATCCAAGGATTTGGAGAAGGTCTATGACATCATGCACCGAGTGTTCCGCAATGTGCTCTTGCCCAAGGTGGGCAATCAAGATGAGATTCATGGCTATCTGGTTGATTTGATGGTTGCTATGAAGACCATGGTGGGGACAGGGGCAACGTTTGATGTGTCAAATTGGTTGTGGCATGAGATGTACAACATGGTCATCTACCATAAAGTCCCAATCTACGCTCCGTTTGTCATGTGCTTTCTGAACTCTGTGTGGGCTGTTCGTCGTCCTGGAGAGCTCCTCACTTCTCCAGACAACCTCACTGTTCATGAGGTCAAGCTCCTTAAGAAGAAGAAGCATGCCGAGCCTCGCTTCCCTGAACATGCTCCTGAGGATGTCTATGCTACTTCTGACGATCAAGACTTTGAGCTGGAGCCAGGGGCCCAGCCTTTGTGGGTGGCCAAACTTACTGCCAAGGTGAAGAAGACCTTTTCTCTCCAGGCTGACATCCAGAAGAAGATGTATGAGGCACATGTCAATGAGAAGCTTGCACGGCGTCGCCAAATTGCAATGATGAAGCACCTCAACATGCAGGTTCAGAGTGGCTCTGAGAAGAGCATCACCCCAGAGGAGCGTTGGATCTCTACCCATAGCACCTGAACTGATGATGAAGCCCCTCCCCAGCCATCATCCTCGTTTGCAGCAGCTGACAATGCCATGGAAGAATCTGATCACGACGACGATGACGACTCTGATGATGAAGATCCAGATGCAACCGAGGAGTCAGAGGAGGACGCCTGAGCTTTGGGTCGCTAGCTTCGCTCTTTTCCTTTTTGGTGTCTTGATGCCAAAGGGGGAGAGGGTTCTATAGGTCTCGGGGATTTGCTTGGGTTTTTCTCGTGTTTTGTGTTTGGTTGTGGACCTGTTTCGTTCCGTGCTGTGTGTGAGACTTGTTACTCCGTTTACCTTTCCGTTCGTAGGTCATTATCGTTATTATTGCCTATCCTTTTGAGCTCAGAGTGATGAGTCTATAAAATCTAGGGCGAGTCTAGTCCTGAAAGTGTGCCCATGCTTTCTATCAGCTAGTACTTGTTGGGGCACATATTCATGGGGAGTTCCATCTAGATTTCATTGACTTATCTCTTGCAAATCGTGTTGTTGTCATCACCACCAAAAAGGGGGAGATTGAAAGGGCATTTCCCTACTTTATGTTTTGGATGATGATGACAACCCTTTATGGTCTAATCGTGTGCTATATGTTTTAGGTTCTCGATGCTTAGGCTTACATCGGAGTGCTATTGCCTCTCGAAGGAAAAGATTGAAGACGTGCCCTCCACGCTTTTATTTTCTTTGGTCGTAGAGTACCCGTACTATCAAGAGGGAATCCTCATTAGGAAGCTCTAGGGGAATCAGTTCACGTACACTTTTCTCACCCTCTCTTTGCCTTCCTCAGGTGTGTGTGGGAGAGAGAGTTTTCCTTGCCTCTTCCCCTCTTTTCTGCTCACTGTTTTTGCCCAGCGGTTGTACCGCTCTCTGGAGCGGTTGTACCGTTGGGTCTTGTCACTCACTAGCTTTGCTCGAGCGGTTGTACCGCTGCCTCCGGGCGGTGGTACCGCCACCATGCTCTGCAACAGCTGGGGCGGTGGTTCCGTCCATGCACCGCTCAAGTACCGCTCTCGCTTCTGGTTTGATGCGGTCCTTGGGCGGTAGTGGCCCGGTTGGTCCGGTCGTTCCACGATGACCGGTACCACCGGTGGTCCGAGCGGTTCTTCTGCTCAGTACTTAGCCGCCCAAGAGCTCAAGGCCATGCAGTTGTTCCGGCCAGGCACCGCCCAAGTACCGGTCAAGCTCCTGTTTTGATGCGGTGGTTGTGCGGTAGCCAGGCGGTTAGTCCGGTTATTTTTCTTAGCCGGTACTACCGCCTGCCTGTCCGGTTGTACCGCTTGGTAGGGTTCTGCAGTTACACCGTGAGTCCCGGTAGTACCGGGACGAGGACCAGTTGTACCGCTGCAGTGAAAAAAATGCAGTAACGGTTGGAAATGTGGGGTCACTATTTAAGGGGGCTTCTCCCACCTACCACTCCTACCTTTGACCTCTCTCACTCCACCATTAATGCCCTTCAAGCTCTCTTGCCCGATCTCTCTCTCTCTAGCCACTCAAACTTGCTGATTTGCTAGGGATTGAAGGAGGAGACCTAGATCTACACTTCCACCAAAGGATATTTGCTTCCCCCATACTTTCTTGTGTGGATTTGTTACTCTTGGGTGTTTGAGCACCCTAGACGGTTGAGGTCACCTCGGAGCCACATTCCATTGTGGTGAAGCTTCGTGGTTTTTATTGGGAGCCTCCAATTAAGTTGTGGAGAGAGCCCCAACCTTGTTTCTAAAGGTTTGGTCGCCGCCTTCAAGGGCACCAATAGTGGAATCACGGCATCTCGCATTGTGTGAGGGCGTGAGGAGAATACGGTGGCCCTAGTGGCTTCTTGGGGAGCATTGTGCCTCCACACCGCTCCAATGGAGACGTACTTCCTCTCAAAGGGAAGGAACTTCGGCAACACATCCGCGTCTCCACCGTCTCCACTCTTGGTTATCTCGTGCCTTTATTTGAGCAAGCTTACTTGTTTCATATCTCTTGCTTGCTTGTGTACCTATCCTCGTTGCATCATATAGGTTGCTCACCTAGTTGCATATCTAGACAACCTACTTTGATGCAAAGTTTAAATTGTTAAAGAAAAGCTAAATTGTTAGTCTCCTATTCACCCCCCCCCCTCTAGTCAACCATATCGATCCTTTCAATCTGTCTAGCGCAGGTCAGCTGACGTGGAGCAATGTTACCGGACTGGTGTGACACCAGCGCAATGGTGGTAGATATAGGAATTCCGCATCTGATCAATGGTTGGATCTTCTAAAGGACGTCCGAGGTAGGTGCTAGAGACCACGCCATAAACTCGTCCAGATTCCCGTCCAGATTTGACAGGGCTCCGGTATATCATGCATTGCCAAAGATTCCTCCATCGGATCTCGACGTAATTTTGCATGGTTGTTGTAGACTCAGTTCCGCACAATTCCAACAAAGGGATTGTCAAAGCGATTCTCGAGAAGGTGGTGGCAGAGGATACAAGTTCGCTGTTCGGAAAAACAGCACGGTCGCCCGAGGGCAATGTTGACGTTGAGCCCCCGAGCTCCATGGATGATTCCTCCATGATATTGATAGAGATCAGAGTTGATGATGACGAAGGCCCCCGTCCAAACATGACGATCAGAGATGGAGCGCGGTCCTCGGTCAAGCCAACGTGACTAGTCGAGCCGGCGACGAAGATGCCGGCGTCACAGTTGATCTGCGGGCGAGCCATTGATCCTTTGCCGATCACACAGCGGAACTCTCAGTGTGAGCACCATTGTCGGTGTTAAAACCGGCAGATCTCGGGTAGGGGGTCCCGAACTGTGCGTCTAAGGATCGATGGTAACAGGAGACAGGGGACACGATGTTTACCCAGGTTCGGGCCCTCTTGATGGAGGTAATACCCTACTTCCTGCTTGATTGACTTTGATGAGTATAGGGGTTACAAGAGTTGATCTACCTCGAGATCGTATGTTGTGGTCTAAACCCTATAGGTATGATGAGTAATGTCATAATGATCTATCGACTAGCCTGGCCTCGGTTTATATAATGTACCAGAGGCCTAGGATAACAAGAGTCCTGGCCGAACACGTTGGTGGAGAGGAGTCCTTGTCTTGATCACCAAGTCTTGTGGAATCTTCCTCGTGCATGTCATCGGCTGTCCGAACTGGCCCATGAGTAAATGGCCCTAGGGGTCCTCGGCGCGATCCAGCTGGTCGGGAGACAACGTGGTGAGTACCTCCTAGTCCAGGACACCGTCAACATGGGGGAGGAGCGGGGGAAGTGGGTGGTTGTGTTAGGGTTTCAGGTGTGTGTGTTGTGGGGGGGTGGGGGGGTGGGGGGGCGGCCGGTTGGGCCTGTCCTGGCTAGCAGGTGAGCCGGTTGGCCCAGTGGGGGTGCCTTTCTTTTCTATTTTGTCCTTTTCTTTTATTTATTTTTCTTTTCTATCTTTATTCATTTTAAAGTATTTATGCATTCTGTAAAGGCGTGGTTTCTTCACCATAAATACCTAGGCATTAATTGGCACACTCCGAACATTTTAGTTTTAATGTTTGAATTTTTTTTATGGTTGACAAAAATTCAAATTAGAATTTGAATCGTTTTGACCTAACGCGAGATTAGCGACAGTGGCGGAGGTGACGTGGCATCATTAGCATAGGTTCACTGTAGCATAATTATCCGGGGGTTACAATTCTCCTCCACTTAAGAAATATCGTCCCAAGATTTAGGAGGTAGAAGGAAACAGCGCGGGGTATTCATCTCCCAGGCTATCCTCACGTTCCCAAGTGGCTTCTTATTCAGAGTGATGCGACCACTTGACTTTGAGAAATTTGATCGCCTTCTGATGTGTGTGGCGTTCAGCTTGGTCGAGAATGCGAATCAGATGCTCCTTACAGGAGAGGTCCTCACTATTACAGCGAGCTCCTAAACAAATGGTTTAAAACCCCTTTCTACGACGGCATCTAGAACCGTCGCCAAGTGAGTGTGGGCGATAGGGGGGTCCTTCCCACATGACCCAGAAACCGTCGGGGATATGCCCTCCTGGCACACACTTTCGGCAAAATGAGGTCATGTGTGACCGACTAGCGCTCAAATACAGAAATACGTACAGTAGAGCTTAAAAAAATTACAATCATACGGCAAAATTGTTTCCGGTCGCAAGCACATCCCACACAGTCAGTCCCCGCTATACGTTTCCGTCGTATGTACATCCCACACAGTTGCTCGAAGGAAAAGTTTCCATTCGCAGGTACATCTCACACAATTTTTCCCGTTAAAGCGCTTGTGTTATTGAATATATCACATACGGTCCATGGAAGAAACTGTGTGGCAAAGGATGTCCATCACACACAGTTTTCATGTGGTAAACATTTGCGCAAGGTGGCCTAACGCAAACAGTTTTCAAGAGAAAGTCGTGTGTGATTGTTCATTGATCCAACACGGTTTATTCCAAGAAACTGTGTGCATTGCCTGAGGTCATCGCCCATGGTATTTTTTAACAACTGTTTGCAATAGAAAAACCCAATTAGCAGGCTAATTATCTGATTATTCATAATCCAGTTATTAATCTAATTGGCAGTTCATATTAAGCACACAGTATATTTCATCTTCATAATTGAAATACATCAGAGTACAACATCATATAGCTTCAGCACTCAGCTACCCCATTACACAACTACACCAAGACAAATTTTCACATGCAACATCTATAACCTTTCAAAATTAGCATCATAGACGGTACATAGACAGATGTATCTCATCTGGAAAACTACTGAAGCAGAAGGCGAATATTGAGCTTTCATTGATGTTGAAGGTCTTTGTAACTTTAGGCCAGTGCCTGTGGATGATTGACCATCCATTCTTCGTCCTCTTCAGGAACACTTCAATATTGAACCGTGGGTGTTGTATGAATACCTTCCTCGCCTCCTAACCATACAGGTGGTTTGAGAGGTAATCATAAGTGAACTGCATTGGAAAGGCCTGAAAACAAGGATGTGCATAAATATCTTCTCTATATTGGAAATGGGGCAAAGGACTAAAAAAGGCAAGGTATAATAGTTAGTACCATCCAGTAGTGAACTGATGTCTTCTTCATTGTGCAGACAAAGATCTTGTTGTTTTTTGTAACTAATTTCTTTATCCTAACAATCTTTCTGAGTTTCTTCATTTGACTGATATTCATGGACAACTCATTCTCCATATGCAAAAAGGGTCGAACAGTGGGTCAAAACCTCTGACAGCAGGACCTACATGTGCAAGACCAAATTGTTAAAAACCTAAATATTAGAATGGTTCCTGCAATTGCACAATAATGTGCTGTTAGACAATGGACCATGCACGTGCTAACCTCGATTGTAAACCTCGGTGCTTCCCATTGTTTCCCTGCAACACATATAAGGTAGTTAGTCATCAGGTTAAGTAAGGGTTCACATGCTATTAGTAAAATATGTTGATGAAAAATAATCACATTGCAGATTCATCAGATTAATTCAAGCCATAAGGAAAACCCATTTATCCAAACCAAGCATGAATAAGAACTAGGACATATAGCACTTGTATATGTTTCTCATGTATTAAGTGCAGCAAATTTTGATTTATTCCTCACATGCACAACAATACAAAATTCTACCCACGACAATTGGACATCACACTGCATAATTGAACCAAGCATTTAACTACCTTCTTGGATAGGCGAGGCCGAGGAGCGTGAAGAAGGGTCGCCGGCGAGGAGGCGGCGGTGCTACAAGCAGGGAGTGAAGGTTTCAACTTGGAAAGGAAGGCGGAAAGAGGGGAAATGTGGCCTTTGGTAAGGGGGGAGGTAGATATTTTCGCGGAAGCCGAAAATTTGGAATCGCTTTAGCTGAAAAACTAGCGCAAAGTGTCATCGGACACGGTCCCTTATTCAGAACTGGTGCACTATGGACTGTAGCCGACACACCTTCTCTCGTAAGCCATGGGCGTACTATAGACCGATGGTGCTCCAAGATATTTTGTGCTGCATCTCACATGGTTGGTGATAATAAACTGTGTGTGATCCACTTGATTTATCGTCTTGATCATTTGAATTGCGTAATGGGGTCACAGCTACAAAGGATGGTGTTTGAATGGTTAGAAATTATATCTACAGTGAACATGCAACTATAGGTGTGTCATCAAAAAAATTGGAATGATTCAGGGTTCGTCTGTACATTTTAATACATTAAATGGTTTTTCCAGGCATTTTATGCGCATAATTCAAATTTGAACTACATGCACATGCTCCAGTGCATATAAATTGGTTGAAAAATCAAATGTGTCCTTGGTTGCACGCTTAGGTCCCATGCAAGAAATGGGAATGAATTTCAAACACCGGGGCACCGTTGATTGCCGGCAAAACATTGAGATGCCTTGTTATTAAATTCTGGTAAATCGAAAACTCGTCTGAAATTCATGAAACTTGGCATGCTATCATGGAGCGGCATCAACATGCCGTGGTACAAATTTTGTCCCATTTGGGGCAGGTTTGGGTATATGCTTCTCACCAACCGGAGCTTCTCACAACACGCATGATGGTTTTCGGTAGGGAACATCCCACCTTTCGGGACGAATCGATATCCATTGCCTCTTATTGCTTTCAAAACTTTTTCTCATGTCAACATAGAACAATAGGAGTGTTGTGCTAGATTTGTGATTTTTGGGGGTTCGTTTGGACATTTTTATGCATTAACTGAGTTTTCAATGCATTTTATGTGCATAATTCAAATTTGAACTACATGCACATGCTCCAGTGCATATAAATTGGTTGAAATATAAAATCTGTGTTCTTGGGTGCATGCTTAGGTCCCATGAAAGAAATGGGAATGAATTTCAAACACTGGGGCACCGTTGATTACCAGCAAAACATTGAGATGCCTGGTTTTTAAATTCTAGTAAATCCAAAACTCGCCTGAAATTCATGAAACTTGGCATGCTATCATGGAGCGGCATCAACATGTCGTGGTACAAATTTTGTCCCATTTCGGGCAGGTTTGGGTACATGCTTCTCACAAACCGGAGCTTCTCACAACAAGCATGATGGTTTTTGGTAGGGAACATCCCACCTTTCGGGACGAAACGATATCCATTGCCTCTTATTGCTTTCAAATTTTTTTCTCGTGTCAACATAGAACAACAGGAGTGTTGTGCAAGTTTTGTGATTTTTCAGCGTTTGTTTGGACATTTTTATGCATTAACTGAGTTTTCAATGCATTTTATGTGCATAATTCAAATTTGAACTACATGCACATGCTCCAGTGTATATAAATTGGTTGAAAAATCAAATTTGTGTCCTTGGGTGCATGCTTAGGTCCCATGCAAGAAATGGGAATGAATTTCAAACACCGGGGCACCGTTGATTGCCGGCAAAACATTGAGATGCCTGGTTTTTAAATTCTAGTAAATCCAAAACTCGTCTGAAATTCATGAAACATGGCATGATATTATGGCGCGGAATCAACATGTCGTCGTGCAAATTTTGTCCCATTTGGGGTAGGTTAGGGTATATGCTTCTCACAACAAGCATGATGGTTTTCGGTAGGGAACGTCCCCCCTTTCGGGACGAAACGATATCCATTGCCCCTTATTGCTTTCAATTTTTTTCCTCGTGTTAACATAGAACAACAGGAGTGTTGTGCGATTTTTTGTGATTTTTCAGGGTTTGTTTGGACATTTTTATGCATTAACTGAGTTTTCAATGCATTTTATGTGCATAATTCAAATTTGAACTACATGCACATGCTCCAGTGAATATAAATTGGTTGAAAAATCAAATCTTTGTCCTTGGGTGCATGCTTAGGTCCCATGCAAGAAATGGGAATGAATTTCAAACACCGGGGCACCGTTGATTGCCGGCAAAACATTGAGGTGCCTGGTTTTTAAATTCTAGTAAATCCAAAATTGTCTGAAATTTATGAAACTTGGCATGCTATCATGGAGCAGCATCAACATGCTGTGGTATGAATTTTGTCCCATTTGGGGCAGGTTTGGGTATATGCTTCTCACAAACCGGAGCTTCTCACAACAAGCATGATGGTCTTCCGTAGGGAACGTCGCACCTTTGGGGACGAAACAATATCCATTGCTTCTTATTGCTTTCAATTTTTTTTCTCGTGTCAACATAATACAATAGGAGTGTTGTGTGAATTTTTGTGATTTTTCGGGGTTCGTTTGGACATTTTTATGCATTAACTGAGTTTTCAATGCATTTTATGTGCATAATTCAAATTTGAACTACATGCACATGCTCCAGTGCATATAAATTGGTTGAAAAATCAAATCTGTGTCCTTGGGTGCTTGCTTAGGTCCCATACAAGAAATGGGAATGAGTTTCAAACACCGGGGCACTATTGATTGCCGGCAAAACATCGAGATGCTTGGTTTTTAAATTCTAGTAAATTCAAAATTCTGTTAACCACTCATGTGACGCTACGTGTCTTGGTTTTAATGGTTGTAGGAGGTGCCGTGCGGACAGCTGCTTGACGTTGACTGAACGGGAGGCATGCGAGCATCGTCCGGTGCACAGGCTGACCGAGAGGCATGCAAGCTGTCCTCGAGTGCGCAGGCTCACCGGGAAGAGTGTGAGCTGTATGCTGCGTAGGCTCACTGGGAAGCGAGCCCTTTGACTTCCATGGCCGCCCGCCTTACTTGCGTCCTCTCCATTAATGGTGCCCAAGGCGCAATTTAATTCACTTTTTAAATATAAAACACTCATCGCAAACGTTTTAGTTAGAACACCCGTATGCAAACCGATAGCTTTCCCAGGAAGCCATGAGAAAATGTGCCAAGCAGGATTTCTGCAGCTCTTGATCGCAAACGATTAAGATAGAACACATGTATGCAAAGTGAGAGGAGCGCAGGATTTATGCATCCCTTCAGCGCAAACGGTTGTTTTGGATGACCCGTGTGCAACCACGTACAAACAATTTGGTAAGATTTGCATCTGTCATATTGGGTATGTTGCCATTTGTCAAACTGGAAAGATTTACATTCGTTGATCTAGTAACGTTGCCATTTGTCAATCCTTGTAACACTGCGATTTGTCAAAATATGTAGCTAGAAAGCATTAGCACTATGTAATTTTTGCAACTAAGATTCAGTAATTAAGCATAGATTTCATTCATACATTAAGCAGTCATTCTTAATTTATACAAACAGTTCAACTTGAAAACTGAACCGACCAAACTTCTCCCCAATTGTTGCCAACCACGTACTGAAATAGCTAGTTCAACTATATATACTAGCTAATTTTAAGTGTGTTGTACAGTTCGACCACACATCTATAGTGAGATGAACTGAATAAAATAGCCCCTAAATACAACTACTACCATGAATGGGCTTTGTGCTACTTCCGACAGCCTCTCCTCTGCCGAGCGCGCTTAGTAAGAGGCAGAGGAGGAGGAGGAGGAGCCTACCAACGAGCTGGAAAAATGCAATATGGTGCCTGCCGCTGCTGCACGTTCAGCGACGCTCGCCAGCTCGAACGCCCACTGCCGCTCCAGACGACCCCTCTCGAAGCGGCCGGACAGCTCGTAGATCTCCTGATTCCTCGCCTCTGCATCGACATGTGCTGCAGCCACGACTGCGGTAAGGCTCTTTGCGTGCTCGACGAGGCGCTCCTCCACTCCCCGCAGGAACCCGATGTAGCGCGCAAGGTCACTGACGCACATGTGGGCCTCCACCTCCGCCCCTCCTTCGGGCGGCGGTGGCAGAGCGGGTGATGATCCCGGCGGTTGACGGTAGGCTGGCAGCCATGGCGGCCGACAATGGGGTGGCGGCCACGACCACCACCTCCTGCCTTCGGGCCGTGGTGGCGGAGCGGGTGATGGCCACGGTGGCCGGCAGTGGGGTGGCGGCCACGATAGCCACCTCCTGCCTTCGGGCCACGGTGGCGGAGCGGGAGATGACCCTGGCTTTCGACGGTCGTGTGGCAGCAACGGCGGCCGGCAACAGCTGCCGACGGGAAGCATCCGTGGAGCGTGTGGTGGGTGTTCCGCGCACACCCAACAGGGACGCCACACGCACTACACTATGCCAGGGACTGCGCCGCAGCTACATGCCGGCTGTCGTGGAATTGTCACGGCAGATGTCCTAGTGTGAGGACTTAGTCGTGAGGCCAACACTTCTTTGTAGTAGCTTGAGAGGGGTTGAGCGGAATCGAGAGACGCAACATAAGACAAGGATTTAGACAGCTTCGGGCCCCGGTAAACATCATCCGGTAATAGCCCTACATGTTGTTTGTGGCTAGGTCTCATTATGCTCATGTGGGAGACGCCGTAAATCCAGCTATCCTCTCTTTGTGTCTAGCCTTAATGATTCTTTTCTTGTCCATCCCCCTTTGGGGAGCCCTGCCCCTCCTTATATATGTTGAATGGGCGGGTTACATGACTAGTCCTAGTAGGATCAGGATTAACCTATTACAAGTGGAGTCCTAGTCTTGCTTCCTTTGTAGGAGAATATTCATTATGCCTTTCCTCTTAAACCGGCCCACCATAACATGAGCCGGCCTTCTGGGCCTTGGGCCTAGTCTTCTATCTAACCCGCCGTTAGGGCCATCCGTGAGTCGCCAGGCTCGTGAGTCGCCACTCCGGCGGGTTACCAATGAAAACGCCAAGCCCGGCCGGGTCATACCGCGGGGTATATCCCCGACATTAGCCCCCAGTTTAATTTGGATTTATCCATGTTAAACTGATCCTATAAAATAAACACAAGAACAAACTTGAAAGGTTGTGCTCCGGGTTAAATGTTTTCCTGAACCGGCACCTGATCATCTTTAAGTCCTTTGTCATTTCCTCCTGGATGCATACTCAAGATCTTATAGCAAATCTCTTTTAACAGATATGTCCAAACCTTGCCAATGCAAAAAATCCAGGAACTTCTTGTAAAAAATCCGGGTCAATTGGCCAACTTCATAACCAATTTGCTGACATTGGCTCTTGTAGAGAAATATTATAAGAAATAATCCATTTGAGTCGGCCTTCAATGCTCTGACTTGACAAAAATATTGGTCTTGAAATATTCAACTGATATTCAGCCGGCTTAAAGATGTAGATCTTGCCGATTTATGATTGCGAAAATTGCCGGGTTAAAAATAAATGATGCAGGGTCATGATTGTTGCAGACACCGGGTTAATCTGGTCTACTCCAAACTGAGAATTTGAAGATCTTTTCTCCCTTATATGCATATCACCTGTAGCCCCCAAGTGCCGGGTTGTCATGCTTGCAGCAACTTGGGACTTGTAATTGCCTTATGCTCATGAAAACTTCAACCAGTGTAGCCCCCAAGGGCCGGGTCATTATGTAATAATGAGCAGGGACTTTGTAGATATAACCATGTAAACTTTGAACAACAACGTGTAGCCCCCAAAGGCCGGCTTAGTAAGATAATACTGAGTTGGGACTTTGTATATAATTTATTGATAATAACATCATATAATATAATCTCCACCGTGAGGCTTGAACCGACGTCCACAAGGTTAAGAGCTTTGTACTCTACTAACTGAATAGTGGACCATTCAATATAATGGATTAATGCTTGTGTACCTTGAATTTTTGACAAGAGCAATTGGTAGCCCCCAAGGGCCGGCTCATTACAATGTGACGAGTCGGGTCTTCAATAAGTTGAACAAAAAGTGATTTTACATTAGCCCCCAAGTGCCATGGTGCATGCTAGCAGTGACATGGGACTTGCATATTTGATGTAATCTCAATTTAAATAATGTAGCCCCCAAGTGCCGGGTCGTAAGCCTGCAGCGACTCGGGACTATTCCCTCCATTGTAAAATAAATCATGCCCATTGATAAAATAATAGCCATTGCGCTGAAGCGACTTTGAAGACCTCCATCATAATACTGGCTATTGATAACCATAATAAAAATCCAGCCATGTTGGCCATTAAAGAATTGAATAATATGATCCGGTTTTGAAAACCTCAATCATTCAATATCATCATGAAAATCCAGCCAATTTTGGCTATGAAAGATGTAAATACTTTATCAGTTGACAAGTAAATTCGGTGTTTAAATACTCGGCGGCTCTTGGCTGATGGCGACTTAATGCGCATTCATTGTAAGCCGGAATGTTTGTAACCCAACGGCTTATAGCCTTTGAGAAAATCCAGAATGGACAACCCTTTTGAAACATCAATTTTGATGATGAGCTTGAACTTAATCATTTATATAAGTCACAGTTCTGCAAATCCTGCACAGAGTTTAAACAACATACGCCCTGGCGACTTAACGTCAAAAGCCAGGGCGGGTAACCACCCAAATGTAGTCTTATCATGCACGCAAGTAGATCACAAGATCCCTTGGCGGTTTACCGCAGGGCGGGTCATAATATCTCACATATAACCACTGTGATATTGAATTTGTACTGCCGGTTTACATGACCTGTGCAGTAAGGGTGATAACCCAATCCTTAGAAGCCAATACTTCCAAATATATGATGATTGTCACATGCTGGCGACTTATCGTCCAAAGCCAAGCCGGATTTAAACGAAACCACACTTATACTTAGATCTGAACAAAAATGTCTCAAGACAAAACCAAAGATTGTTTGAAAAACCTTAAACCAAATAAAAATCGAGGTTTCTAATTCGAATATGATCAGTAAACCGTTCCAAAGGGGTTAAGCTAGGATTCGAATACGATCATGTAGCCCCAAGTGGCTTTGGTGTTGCGCGATCAAGAGGGTACCGATAGCTATGTTCTCTTTGGTTCGAATATGACCTATGTTTGAACAGGAAGCCCCCAAATGACCTTGAGAGGTTTTTAACGACCCTGATTCGAATACGATCCAAGTCAGACCCAAAAGGGGTTAAGCTATGATTCGAATACGATCAAGAAGCCCCCTGGTGAGTTTGGCAGTGTGCCGATCAAGAGGGTACCGAGAGCTATGTTCTCTTTGGTTCGAATACAACCTATGTTTGAACCCATGAAGCTCCCAAGTGACCATATAAATTTTGGCATCACGCCGATCAAGAGGGTATCGACAGCTATGCTCGATGAGCAGGAAGCCCCCAAGTGACCATAATAAGGTAAGCCATAAGGCAGGATACCCATGTTTGAACCGCACATCATGGCAGCAAGTTCTCTTTGGCAACCTTTAATTTTTCTGAGAACTCGAATCTTGCGAGAGATTAATTCTTCTTGAACCGGAACTTTAAACCGGATTTGAAACCTTCAAAACTTTGTGGGAGACAGATTGTCCTTGGGCCGGATGTTTGAACCAGATTTGGGAGTTCAAAAGCTTTGTAAGAGAGAAATTTACCTTGAGCCGGATGTTTGAACCAGATTTGAGAGCTTCAAAGCTTTGCGGGAGAAAGAAGTCTCTTGAACCGGATTTTAAATCGGAATCTTTATTTTGAGCCGGAAATTTTCTGACGGCCTTTTAAGTTTTCACCAATATGGTGGTAGCCTCCGGGACCGGGTTATCTTCCCTCCAATGATCCGGAGCTCTTGAATGGGTCATATCCTTGTAGCCCCCGAGTCTTAAGATGACTCGAGGAGTTGCCTTGAGATTCTCCGTATTTGACCATAGCAGAAGGTGTATATAATAGGTGTCAATAGCGCGATGTGAACCCACAGAAGGTTGAAGTGACTGCGGCGGTTTATAAATGATCTGTATGAGTCGTGTCAGCAACTCGGCCAATAGTTCCTTCCAACTGGCTATTTGAAGTTAACCAAACTGTAGGGGCGGCGACTTGCATGCCTGCCCATTGAGCCATCCAGTGCAGATGGCGGTTGATGATAATTTGCCTCCAATTTGAAAGAAAACCGGGCTACCCGAGCAATGACTGGCTTTATGTTCAATAAATAGCTCATGCAGATAGGTGCGGCCTGGTGTGTTGATATAGACCAGGCCGCGAGAGACGGACAGCAAACACGACCACGGCTTCAGAGGCAGCACAGATAGCTGAGTTGGCCGCGGTGTTATAAGCCGCCGTGGACGGGTGCGTTAGCCACATCATGTTGATGTAAACTGGTCTGTAGAATGGCGGCTTGCACATATATTCATCGAGCGTGATGGTATGGTCAGATGCTAGCGCATTATAATGGTGACGCGAGTTATACTTCCATGACACGGCCATAGCTTTTGTGATGAAAAATTGCTCTTGCATAAATAATATCGCAAGCCGGAGTAATTTGTTATTTTAAAGAATAAAAAATATATCAATAAAAATTGATTGGGCATATTTCACCTTGAGTGGGTCGGCCGAAAATTATCAGCCACGGTGTTGAAGATCACAACGGTGAAGTTGAAACTAACCATGAGTGGGTCGGCCGCGAAAGTAAACAAATGAGTCGGCCAAGGTGTTGTAAGGCGGCGCAGACGAGCAAATTGTCCACCGCATTGTAAGACGGTGCGGACGTGTGAACCGACCACGAGGGCGGATGGGCGAGTCGTCCTAGGCACTGTAAGGCGGCGCGGACGGACGAGTCGGCCGGCGTGTTGATGTAAACTGGACCGCGACACATATGTCCGTGAAGCTGTGTGGCACAGCCGAACGTGCATCCGCGGTATGATGGCATAAACAATTGTCCTGTGTGAAAATGTTACAGGGACAATAATTGTTCTTTGACAAAGAACAATAAGTCTTTCATAAAATAAATTTAGATGGATATCACCTGACTCGCCCGGACAACAGATGAGTCGGCCGCAGCGCTGTAAGCCAGTGCGGACGGGCGAGTCAATCACGAAGACTGGTCTGAAGGTAGGTCGCTCGTGCATGTTGAACTACCCCTTCCTTTTTTTCTAAACACCCGGTTTTTTTGAATCGCGCGTCTGCTATTTGAATCGCGTGTCATGGCGGCTCAAAAGATTGTTGGAAGTGACGCAATAAAAAACGCCAGCAAAAACTTTTGAGCTGAATAGATCTGCGAGCATAAAATAGCATGAGCACACAACATATATTTTGTATAATGCGCATTAAATACACAGAGAAATTTAACGGAGACGAGTGCACCTGATTAGATCCGTAGACATGTGCAGAGCAATTTGTAAACAAGGCGAGGCCGCGTGGCTAGGGTGGCTCGACGCGCCGGCGAGGTAACTTGGTGGTAGCGACTTGTGGCGGCAGAACCGGTTTAACCCGGCGGAGGACATCAGCGAAGGATGGTCAGCGCCGGCAACTCACACCCAGCAAGATGAGACCATGACATCGGGCTTCGGCAGCGGAGGCGGCAGCCTCTGGCGCGGCAGTACGACGTTGGTTGGGGAGCCCATCGCTGCTCAAGGCGCAGCTCGGCGGGTCAACAGAACGGATCAACAGAGGAGTCTGAGCCCGTGGAGAATCTATTTCAGGGTCGTGTCCCTTTTGTTTGCTCACGTGAGAACCATGCAACGTACTTGCTAGCTAGCAACTTCCGTGTCCTTTCCTTTTTCTCCTTTGCACTTGATCCATATTCGAGTCCAAGTAGTACTCCACCTGATGTCTTGAGGCACGTGGGATCAGTTTTTTAGGCTAAACGCCGCTGTTTTTTATGGGAAGAAGAAGCAGCGTGCTATGGAGCTCATAGTACACCCGGCGACACACGAATTCTTGTCCATATTGCTGGATCGCTCATAGTACACCCGGTGACACACGATCTCTTCTCTCCTGTTGGTCCTTTGTACAATGACGTGGTGCTCTACAACTCAAAGTAATACTAGCAGTAGCGACAAACATCATCGGGACTTGGCGCACAGGTGAAACATGCTGCAACCGAAAATCAAGGTCTTTGGTGACTTGCGATTTGACTGCGTCCCGGCGACGTGGTCCGTGCACTGATCGATCTCAAACACGCCTTCGACTTGCAGTACTGATGGGGCACCTGACGCGATCTTAATTTTGTTAAACTCAAACCTTCATATTTCCAAACACGGGCTTCTCAATCCCTAAAGAGATCCCTCCAAAGACTCATCACCACTGTGCGCGAGCCCCACGATGGTCGCCAACTATCGTGGAATTGTCACGGCAGATGTCCTAATGTGAGGACTTAGTCGTGAGGCCAACGCATCTTTGTAGTAGGTTGAGAGGGGTTGAGCGGAATCGAGAGACGCAACATAAGACAAGGATTTAGACAGCTTCGGGCCCTGAAAAACATCATCCTATAATAGCCCTACATGCTGTTTGTGGCTAGGTCTCATTATGCTCATGTGGGAGACGCCGTAAATCCAACTCTCTTCTCTTTGTGTCTAGCCTTAATGATTCTTTTCTTGTCCGTCCCCCTTTGGGGAGCCCTGCTCCTCCTTATATATGTTGAAGGGGCGGGTTACATGACTATTCCTAGTAGGATTAGGATTAACCTATTACAAGTGGAGTCCTAGTCTTGCTTCCTTTGTAGGAGAATATTCATTATGCCTTTCCTCTTAAACCGGCCCACCATAACATGAGCCAGCCTTCTGGGCCTTGGTCCTAGTCTTCTATCTAACCCGCCGTTAGGGCCATCCGTGAGTCGCCACTCCAGCGGGTGACAAATGGAAATGCCAAGCACGGCCGGGTCATACTTTCGGCCGGGTCATACCACGGGGTATATCCCCGGCGCCGGTCGTGAGGGTTTTTATAGCAGGCCGGTAAGCATTGGGATTTTGGAGGGATTTCACTGAGACGGGCGGGAAGCTTGCGCAGGAACCTGTGAGGTTGCGTGGGAACGGGATCACCGACGATTCATTGGCACCACCATTTGGCCAAAAGAACACCCCCGCGCGCTGCGCAAGCTTGGGCTATATGCCATCTGCGACAGCGGGGTGACAAGACGTGCGTGAGGAGGACGAGAGGACACGTACACATACAGTTAATAAAAAAACGTTTGCGATTTAATTACCTACGAATGCATGTCGCCATAGATTATATCGTTGGAGTCGTATTTGAACATAGTTTCCAGCTATACAATTTTTGTAACATGCATTAACACTTTTTGGTTAAATTTAAGGTTATACACCAGCAAGCGTTTGCCCGCAACACACACGACTTATTCCATCACAAACAACTCTGATGGATCAACTGTCTGCCACGTATCGCACACACAACTCTAATCTGATTCGTGCTTGATGTCTCAGACATCGCTCACACAGTTCATCTTATTTGCCACGTATCACTGTGTCATCCTCTGCTCGCGTCCCTCGGCAAGCTCTGCTCGCCGTTAGGCGCCGCAGCGCGCTCGGTCACGTCCATCAGTGTGCTCTGCTCGCGTCCATCGGTGCGCTCGGCCTGTGGAGAGCTTTTCCTTGAGGCGACTGCGGAGCGCTCTGCTGGCGTCCCTCCGCGCGCGCTCTGCCAGCGGTTGGGCGTGCGCACGATCACGTCAGGGGCCACATATGCATCTGGTTGCGCCGCGTGCGTTGCCACATGATGCAGTTACGTGCGGTGCGATGGAGTTACGCGCTGCAAATTAGAACTGCCATCAGGGCTTGCGGATATTCCTGGCTGTCCGGCTTCCCCTTTAATTCCCACGGCCATTATAACCTTAGTCTCTTCAACCTTTCAATCATGCCCCACAACACAACAAGCACACCCACGACGACACATAGAGAGGGGATGTCCAGTGGCGCCCCAATGGAGATCGGCGAGCATAGAGTGGAGACCCACGCGAGGGAGACGGATCTCTCGGTGGTGTACACCATCGACCCGGCCGTGGTGGACGACTACATCAACATCGTTGATCAGCTGCTTGCTAGAGACAAGTACAAGGTGGTTGGCCTCGACCTCCAGTACACCACCGATCGTCCCGGCATAGATCAGAAGGTTGCCGTCGCCCAGTTGTGCGTGCACCATCATGTCCTCATCTACCACTATTGCATGGCCACAGAGCCTTACGACTGTTTCAACAGGTTTGTCAACAGCACCGACTACAAGTTTGCCACGGTGGATACCAAAGACGATGTAAAAGCACTCAGTGTTACGGGCTTGGCCTGCAAGAACCTTGTCGAAATTAGTGACCACTAAAGGGTCTGGGTAGCACGAGGGAGGACTCCCTCGTCGAACTCGCCTCGGCCATCATCGACCCCTACTACGAAAAGATGAAGCAAGATGCCCAGAGAACAAGTCCCGTATCCTAGCACCAGGCCTGGATGCGGCAACTGGATGAACCTCACCCCAAGTTCGCGGCCAAGAGCTTGTACACATGCTACGAGATGCACAGGTGGATCGTTGACATGCGGAAGTGCCTCATTACCCAAATCGATGAGCCTGGATCGAGCCACAAGAAGAGCAAGCATCACAAGAAGTAGATGATGATCAGATGATCGTTTATGCTAGTTAATCATGTATGTAATATATAGTTTACTTTATTGGTGTGTGTGGAAATGTCATGTGTGTAGTAGCCACCTATGTAATTATGCATGTAACAGTTTACTTTAGTGTGTGCAAATACCATGGTTGTAGTAGCCACCTATGTAAGTGGATGTTTAATTTGGTTATGCAAGCCAGTCTATTCTGATAATATTATCAGAATAATTATTCTGATAACACTTCTGCACTGCACGCTCAAGGCGAGGGCACTGCACTTTCTTTAGCAAGAGCACTGCATTATACAGACTAATGAACTTCGTGTCGTAAAAAACTGTACGCAGTGTTTTTTCGGTACTGTTTTTGCTCTAGTTTTTTAACCGTTTATTGGAACGAGGCGTATGATATACCGTTGGAAAGCTATGGATTAGGCGCAACTTCGCCATGTTGAACACTTTTTGAGATTCCTCGCGGTTTAAGAGCAGTTTCAAAAACGGTGCGGCAGATGATGAGTGGCAACGAGTGTATTTTCATGATTTTTTCTAAACCACTCATCGGAATAAAGCAAATGATACACCATTGGATAGATATCGTCGAGGAACATCTTTTTCATAACTATTGTTTTCTCCAATTCGTTACGGTTTAAGAGAAGTTTTAAATTTACTAAATCGTGGAATTCTGGTTTTCTTGAAATTTTTGTAATTTTCGGTACTGTTTTCGCTCTATTTTTTGAACCGTTTGTCGAAACGAGGCATGTAATATGTCGTTGGAAATCTATGGACAACGCGCAACTTTCATATGTAGAAATGTTTTTGAGATTCCTTACGGTTTTAAGTTAATTTGGAAAATCGTGCGGCGGACGACGAATGTCAGCGGTTTTTTTCGTGAAATTTTTACAAACCGCTGGTCGGAATGATGTAAACGATACGCCGTTGGAAAGATATCGACGAGGCGCAACTTTTTCATGTAGAACACTCTCTCTAATTCTTTACGGTTTAAGAGGAATTTCGAATTTACCAAAATACGGACACTGTGTTTCGCGACACCCAAATCGACGTAGGTATTTCATCCGACTGAAAACTGCACTCCATCGATTGAAAAACCGCACTGCATCATACGGGTAAGAGAACTGCATGGTTTCTTTTTTGTGGGACCTAAATTTTTGAAGACGAGGAAGAAAACTGCATTGTTTTAGACTGAAAACCGCACTGCATCAGACTGTCAAGCGCACTACATTTTTTAAATGCATTTTTGTTTCAAATGTAGTGTACTAAAAAGTCCTTCATATTGAACTTCTTTCAAGATCAAAGTGGACCGCATTTGCATGTTTTTTAAAATGCATTTTTAGACCAAAGTGCAGCGCATTGGCATTTTTAAAAAAATTCATTTTTGTTTTAAATGAAGTGTACCAAAAAGTTCTTCATAGTGGACTTTTTTGCAAGACCAAAGCGCACTGCATTTGCATGTTTTAAATGCATTTTTCTTCGTAGTGGACTTTTTTACAAGACCAAAGCGCACTGCATTTGCATGTTTTAAATGCATTTTTGTTCTAAATGGTGTACAATTCCTCCAAAAATAATAAAAAGTGAACTCCTCTATTCATTTATTTTACAAAGTGAACTCCTTTGTTTTGCAAAGTGCACCGCAAAAGTTTTCTTAATGAGCTACATCGATTTTAACAAATTATACACCATGTCCTTACAAATTTGCCAAAAAACAAAATCCTCCAAAAATAATAAAAAATACACTCCTCTATATATTTTTTTACAAAGTGAACTCCTTTGTTTTGCAAAGTGCATCGCAAAGGTTAACCACCGTGTTCATGTTTTGTCTGAACTCCCTTCCCCTTCTCAGGTGACAACACTACCCGGTGTGAAGAACTCCTTGTATTATTACCTATTCTCCGATAGCAAGATGCAATCACTTCATTTGTTTCTAGTCTAGCTGTAGAAAACATAGGCACAAAAATTCTGGATGATGGCGTTAATAGAGTATGTGAGCATCAAATATGAAAAACTAAAAGATGGTAACTTTGGCAAGAAACAAAATAGGAAGATGTCCAAGGAGCTCACCCGAGACTGAGCTTTTGATGCTGTCGTCCCAGAATACACCTGCAAACTGCACAGACAAGAGCACCGAGTTGCACCACTTGGACATGGGCGTGGCCTTGTACTTCTTCCCCATGCCGTCGGAACCGCGTGCAATGAGCTAGTGAGCTGCATGTTCTGCGGACGCTGGACTGCACCACTTGGACGCAGGCCTGGCCACACCATGAACCAGCGAGTTGCACGGCTACGTTGCTGTCGGTGTTGTTCCTGCAGCAGATGAGGAGAGGACCACATTGACTGGGGCAGGGCAACACGGCTCGAGCAGCGGCTTGCCTCCATGTCGAGCAGCCGGTTTTATTTCTCGGCAGCTACCTCAGCAGACGATGCACGGCAGTGATGGCAACAACTACTCCTCATTCAAAGGGACATGGCTACCAGCTGCTTCTAGAGGACACCCAGGAGAGCAGTTCGCCCAGCATCTTCATGCGGTGCACTCATTCAGGTGCTGCAGTGCCCAGGAGAGAAAAATACATCTTCACAGAGGCAGAATAAAGCAAAACTTTAATAGTAAAAATAATTGCTCGCCGTGGGAGCTGCAATATATCTTCACAGTGCACACGAAAGAGCTGCACCGGAGGGCTGCAATGTATTGCACCAAGAGAGAGAAGAAAGGATGAAGACAATAATTGCTCGCCGTGGGCACTCGTCGGAAGATGCATTTGTCAAGGTGCTCACCGGAGCTCCAATTCATGCGGCGCATCAAGCTATCAAGGTTGGGGCCGACGGCAAATCCGGGATGGGGACCGGGGAGGGAGGCGAAGGTGCAAGTCGTCATGCACCCCGTCTTCGCGGACTGCACACACATGGGCAACGTACTGCACGGCGCTGCCGCCTACAGTGCACGACAGAAGGTAGGTGGAAGAGGGGTTACCACCCTCCATCGACGTGGGATGAGCTGCCGGACCTGCAAAACAGAGAGGAGGGGGATGGATGAGTAGCAGGGGGAAAAGATGGCAAAACGACCCGGGCTAGCTGCCGGAGAGCCCTGCCACGCCACCACCACCGGAGAGGACAAGGAGGAGGACCAAGGAGACAACCACTGCCAGATCTTGCCGCGGAGTCAGCCTGTTGGTGCGCCATGGGAAGAGCACTCCCGGAGGTCGAGGCATCTGCCGCTGGACTGGAGCCTCGCCCTCTTGCAGCCAACCGTCAGGAAGGAAGAAGAGAAGGGGGTGGCGGCGGCTACCGAATCTAAGGCGAGGCGAAGGGGCTGCCGTGGCTGGGGAGGCTGCCCGGCGATGCGAAGCGTGGCGGGGGCGGGGCGAGCAATGTGTGTCAGGGGTGGCGCGGCGGCGGTGCCTGTAGAAGGTGGAGAAGGCGGCGCGGCGCGGCAGCGTGCTAGGTGGTAGAAGGTGGACGTTGCCCGGGCGGTGGCGTCCTGGGATGGAGCTAGGACGACGGTGGCGGGCTGGAATGGTGCTATGGCGGCGGTGGCAGCGCCGGTAGAAGGTGGACAGGGGCGGGGCGGGCCGGCTCGACGGTGTCCAGAGGTGGTTCTCCGGTAGGGAGACGGGGGATTTGGACCGCGGGAGGGCGAGGTGGGGGTCGTGGGGGAGGTGGGGGGGGGGGGGGGGATGAGCCGGGTGGGGGTGGGTAGTTGTATTGGGTTTCTGCTCGCGGGTGCGTGACTGCAGGTGTTATCAGAATGAGAAAAATGTTATTAAAATAAGGTTTTAAGGGGTGTTATTAGAATAGACCCACCCTATATATATATACAGACGGTCTATTCTGCTAATATTAGCAGAATAACTATTCTGCACACCACTTCGGCACTGCACGCTCAACAGAAGCGCACTGCATCATTTTGACGACGAGCACTGCAATAGAGACTAGTGAACTTCTCGTCGGAAAAAATTGCATGCGTTATTTTTTCGGTACTGTTTTCGCTCTAATTTTTTAAACATTTATCGGAATGAGGCGTGTAATATACCATTGAAAAGCTATGGATTAGGCGCAACTTCGACATGTTGAACACTTTTCGAGATTCCACACGGTTTTGAGAGCAGTTTTGCAAATAGTGCGGCGGGTGACGAGTGGCAGCGAGCGTTTTTTCGTGTTTTTTTCTAAACCGCTTGTTGGAATGAAGCAAATGATATGCCGTTGGATAGATATCGTCGAGGCGCATCTTTTTCATATATAAATCTTTCTCTAATTCATTACGGTTTAAGAGCAGTTTCAAATTTACTAAATCGCGGAACTCTGTTTTTCAATTTTTTTGAAATTTTCGGTACTGTTTTTGCTCCAGTTTTCTAACCGTTTGTCGAAACGAGACATATGATACGCCGTTGGAAAGCTACGGACAAGGCGCAACTTTCATATGTTGAAATGGTTTTGAGATTCCTTACGGATTTTAGTTAATTTTGAAAATCGTGCGGCTGACTTCGAGAGGCAGCGGCTGTTTTTTCGCGAAATTTTTACGAACGGCTGGTCAGAATAATTCAAATCATACGCTGTTGGAAAGATATCGACGAGACGCAACTTTTTCATGTAGAACACTCTCTCTAATACCTTACGGTTTAAGACCAGTTTCGATTTTACCGAAAAGCGGACACTCTGTTCTTCGCGAGACCAAAATCGTCATATTTACTGCATCGGACAGAAGAACGCACTGCTTCAGACGAAATACCGCACTTCATTAGATGGTCAAGGGCACTGCATGGTTTCTTTTTGTTTAGACGTATTTTTTCTCGGACGGGGAAAGAAGAACGCACTGCTTCAGACGGAATACCGCACGTCATTAGATGGGCAAGTGCACTGCATGGTTTTTTTTGTGGGACGTAAAATTTTCCAAACGTGGTGGAGTGCACTTCGTGTCGAGCGTTGGTACTGCAGGGACGAGGTGAGTGCACTGCATCAATTTTTACAAAATTCTGCAACACTATCAAAAGTGAACCTCATGAGTTTTTATTGTATTTTTTTGTACTTATAATTCTTTTAGCACGTTGACCAAGCGAGTGGACCACAAGGACTGGGCGAGTGAACTACATCTAATATAGAAGCGAGCTTCATTTTGAGATCATTTTTGTTTTTTGTGTTTTTACCAAGTGGACAACAGAGGAATTTTATAACATACAAAATCTGCATTCTCCACCAGCCAAATCACGGTAATTAATTTTTGAAGAGATCAACAACATTAGATGGCCGACGGTACTGCTTCAGATGAAAAACCACACTGCATCAAACGGGGCAAACAAGCTACATTATTATTTTGTTTTTTATCCTAAAAAATCTATGAACAAGACTGGACCCCATAGACAAGGGCAAGTGAACCACTGTACGAATTGATGGGAGCTGCAAAAATTTTGTAGTTTACTTAACTTAACTTTTACAAACATGTCCAAACCGAATGGTCGAGGCTAGTGAACCTCATAATGTTTTTTACAAACATGTCTCAACTGCATAGTCGATGATAATGTACTGCATTAATTTTTAGGAAAAAAGAGGTTCACTAGAAGAACATCCCCAAGAAGAGTGCTGGACTGGGCAAACAGGCCCGCCGCACTGCATCAATAACACCCAAAACCACTCTGAATTAATCTACCAGGAGCTCTACTGCACCTACCTGTAGATAAAAGCGACGACCAAAACCATAAATTAGCAGGCACACACCTAAAGAAATTTGCATCATTTTGAAGCAAGTGCTCACTGAAGAAATTAGCAGGCACACACCTAAAACCATAAATTAAATTGCAATCAAGTCATATATACATGGCGGATTGAACCACATTAGCACACGCTTGCTACTGCTCTTCCCCTGCAGGAGATTCAAATCGCACCAGAGCTCACTGAAACAAACTGAAGCTGCAAATGAACAAAAAACTGCACTACATGTAAGGAGTAGAGTTGAACGCATAGGCAAAGCCGCATGATCGCTACCCTCTTGTGCCAAACTGCAAGCCGCACACTTTGACCACGGCAAGTGTACCACATGCGTGTGGACTCCATCGCCGGTGATGGTGGTCAGCCGTTGCCCACAATGGACTGCACACACGAGCCGGCGAACTGCAAGGGGTGGAGGGGCGGCTCGTTGGGCGACCAGAAGGGGAGTTGAGGGAGGAGGGGAACAGAGGTCAGCCTCGATTCAATCCAGCCACGTGCCCATCCTCACGAGCTTGGATTGCCATGCAGGGCTGCCCCCGGCTGGTGACCTCCCACACCGGTGCGGTGTGCGGCGGAGGCGCATCCGGGCGATGGCGCCACGGCGGAAGGAGGGGGGGAAGCAGGTGGGGCGACGGCGCGGGAGGCTGACGAGGCCTGGCTCTCGCAGCAGAGTGTTGCGGGGGCTCGCTATCGCCTGGATCCGGCACTGGAACGTCGCGGGGGCCTGCCGTGGCCTGGATCCGATGCCGGGTCGTGGTGGGCGAGGCAGGGCGTGTGGTGGCCGAAGCGGGGCGGCGCATGATTGTGACCGGGGCGGGCTGCGCAGGGTGGTGGCTGGCAGCGGGCGACTCAGGGTGTTGGCCGGCGGGGGGCTGCGGCGGGTGGTGGCTGGCAGCGGGCGACTCAGGGTGTTGGCCGGCGGGGGGCGGCGGCGGGTGGTTGGTGGCCGGGGGCGGGCGGCGCTGCGTGGTGGATAGGTCGGGAGGTGGGGGAGCCCCGTTTGACCAGGGGAATAGTGCGGTGGTGGTAGGTGGTAGTAGTAGGGAGGTGGGGTAGTTTTCTTTTTATTGCTTGTGCGGTACGCTTCGGGCTTTGTTGCAGTGCCGAACTGTTAGCAGAATAAGGAGGTGCGGTTAGCAGAATAAGGTCTTAAGGGGTGTTATCATAATAGACCCACCTTATATATATATATATATATATATGTTGTTGTTCTGTATGCAATCCCATCGCACAACACACACGTCTTATTAGCAGCAACCGTCTGTGTTCTTATCGATCTTCAGACACATTTCTGATTGCATACATGTTTGCCGTGTATCACACACATCTTGTTAAGTTGAACCGTTTCTGTTCTCATGTCTCAGTGCAAACAGTTCATCCGAGTGAACCACATGACATATATCGCGCACACCTTTGATCTAGCTGACCGTTTCTTCTGTGTTTCTTAATTACAAATAGTTCATCCGAGTGAACCGTATGCTGTGTATCGCACACGCCTCCATCTGGTTGCCCATTTCTTTTGTTCCTCCTCATCACAAACAGTTCATTGAACTGAACCATATTCCCTTCATCGCAGACGCAACTAAAACCTGAACCGAGTTTGATGCATCCGCCATCACAAACGTTTTACACATTTCTCATGGTTTTTATACAGCACCGTTTGCGATTATGGCATCGCACACAGTTTCTCGAAGGGTCTCTGATCGTAGTGTCGCGTTAGCAGCATCCTGCAGTAGTGCCTGTTGCAACTCAAGTACTTCATGATCCACTGCTCAGATTGGGTCCTTGAAGCAGCGGCGGAGTTGTGACACGTGGAACACATTGTGAACCTGAGAAAGGTTTGACGGAAGCTCCAGTTGATATGCCACTTTTCCTCACCTTTCGAGAAGAGTGAATGGACCAATATAGTGAGGAGCTAGTTTGCCCTTTATCCCGAAGCGGTGAGCACCATTCATTGGTGTAACTCGGAGATAAGCCTTTTCGCCAGGTTGATAGACCATGTCTTTATGATGACGGTCATACTGACTCTTCTGACGTGACTGAGTAGCCTTGAGATTCTCGTGAATAATGCGGACTTGTTCTTCGGCATGTTGGATAATATCCGGACCGAAGAGTGGACGTTCCCCAGTTTCTGACTAGTTCATAGGGGTTCGGCACTTTCGTCCATATAACACTTCAAAGGGGGCCATCTTCAGACTAGCTTGATAGCTATTGTTATAGGAGAACTCAGCATACGGGAGAGATTCCTCCCATTTCTTGCCGAAGAAAATTACACAAGCTTGAAGCATGTCTTCGAGAACTTGGTTGACACGCTCAACTTGCCCTTGCGGCTGAGGATGAAACGCAATACTGAATGACAGATGAGTTCCCATAACTTCTTGGAAACTTTCCCAGAATCTTGAAGTGAATAAGCTGCCATGGTCTGAACTGATAACTAGGGGAATATCATGAAGTGAAACAATTCTGGACATGTACAGAGTTGCAAGCTGACTAGTAGTGATCGTTTCTTTGACAGCCAGAAAATGTGCAACTTTAGGAAGCCGGTCAATGACGACAAGAATAGCATCATTACCTTTCTGCGATTTGGGAAATCCAGTGACAAAGTCCATTTCAACAAGGTCCCATTTCCATTCAGGAATAGAGATAGGTTGTAGAGTTCCGGCTGGCCTTTGATGCTCTGCTTTGATACAACGGCAAACGTCACACTCAACAACATAATGAGCAATGTCTTGCTTCATATTAGACCACTAGAATCTCTGACGGATGTGTTGGTACATCTTTGTACTACCGGGATGAATAGACAAAGGCGTGTCATGAGATTCTTTCTTTACCTCATGTGTCATATCCTGGTTTTCCTCTGAACATGGCACCACTAGGTGGCCCTTGAAGTACAAGATGCCATCATCAACAATAGTGAAGAACGAGGGCCTTCCTTCAGTGAGGCAGCGCTTAATCTTGTGGGCTTGAGAGCCATACTTCTGCAGCGTCATGATGCTGTCCACGAGATCAGGTTTAGCAACCAGGGTATTGAGAGAACCCTGGGAAACAACATGGAGGTTCATCTTACGACACTCTGGAGGAGGGGGAGCGAGTGCACCAGGAGGAACTATATGGAGGTTCAGCTTTCTGAATTCTTCAATGAGCGAGGGTTGAACTTTGTGAATCTGGAGGTGGTTGCAATAAGACTTGTGGCTCAAGGCATCAACCATTACATTAGCCTTGCCTGGTTTATGGGAAATTGCTAGATCTTGAGCACTGCGTTGGTTTTCCCCGAAGAGGAAGGGATGATGCAGCAAAGTAGCGTAAGTATTTCCCTCAGTTTTTGAGAACCAAGGTATCAATCCAGTAGGAGGCTACGCGCGAGTCCCTCGCACCTGCACAAAACAAATAAATCCTCGCAACCAACGCAAATAGGGGTTGTCAATCCCTATAGGGCCACTTACAAGAGTGAGATCTGATAGATATGATAAGATAATATTTTTGGTATTTTTATGATAAAGATGCAAAGTAAAATAAAGGCAAAGTAAATAGCAAAGGAAATAACTAAGTAGTAGGAGATTAATATGATAAAGATAGACCCGGGGGCCATAGGTTTCACTAGTGGCTTCTCTCGAGAGCATAAGTATTCTACGGTGGGTGAACAAATTACTGTTGAGCAATTGACAGAATTGAGCATAGTTATGAGAATATCTAGGTATGATCATGTATATAGGCATCACATCTGAGACAAGTAGACTGACTCCTGCCTGCATCTACTACTATTACTCCACTCATCGACCGCTATCCAGCATGCATCTAGAGTATTAACTTAAAAACAGAGTAACGCCTTAAGCAAGATGACATGATGTAGAGGGATAGACTCATGCAATATGAAGAAAACCCCATCTTGTTATTCTCGATGGCAACAATGCAATACGTGCCTTGCTGCCCTTACTGTCATCGGGAAAGGACACCGCAAGATTGAACCCAAAGCTAAGCACTTCTCCCATTGCAAGAAAGATCAATCTAGTAGGCCAAACCAAACTAATAATTTGAAGAGACTTGCAAAGATAACCAATCATACATAAAAGAATTCATAGAAGATTCAAATATTATTCATAGATAGACTTGATCATAAACCCACAATTCATCGGTCTCAACAAACACAACGCAAAAAGAAGATTACGTCGAATAGATCTCCACAAGAGAGGGGGAGAACATTGTATTGAGATCCACAAAGAGAGAAGAAGCCATCTAGCTACTAACTATGGACCGTAGGTCTGAGGTAAACTACTGACACTTCATCGGAGAGGCTATGGTGTTGATGTAGAATCCCTCCGTGATCGATGCCCCCTCCGGCGGAGCTCCAGAACAGGCCCCAAGGTGGGATCTCGTGGATACAGAAAGTTATGGCGGTGGAATTAGGATTTTGGATCTGTATCTGATCGCTTGGGGTATGTAGGTATATAGAAGGAAGGAGTACGTCGGTGGAGCAACAAGGGGCCCACGAGGGTGGAGGGCGTGCCTGGTGGGGGTGGGCGCGCCCCCCTACCTCGTGCCCTCCTATTTTCTTTCTTGACGTAGGGTCCAATTCTCCCGGATCATAATCTTCCTAAAAATCACGTTCCCGAAGGTTTCATTCCGTTTGGACTCCGTTTGATATTCCTTTTCTTCGAAACCCTAAAACAGGCAAAAAACAACAATTCTGGTCTGGGCCTCCGGTTAATAGGTTAGTCCCAAAGATAATATAAAAGTGGATAATAAAGTCCAATAATGTCCAAAACAGTAGATAATATAGCATGGAGCAATCAAAAATTATAGATACGTTGGAGACGTATCAAGCATCCCCAAGCTTAATTCCTGCTCGTCCTCGAGTAGGTAAATGATAAAAACGGAATTTTTGATGCGGAGTGCTACTTGGCATAATTTTAATGTAATTCTTCTTAATTGTGGTATGAATATTCAGATCCGAAAGACTCAAGACAAAAGTTCATATTGACATAAAAATAATAATACTTCAAGCATACTAACAAAGCAATTATGTCTTCTCAAAATAACATGGCTAAAGAAAGTTATCCCTACAAAATCATATAGTCTGGCTATGCTCTATCTTCACCACACAAAATATTAAAATCATGCACAACCCCGATGACAAGCCAAGCAATTGTTTCATACTTTTGACATTCTCAAAAAAAATTCAATTTTCACGCAATACATGAGCGTGAGCCATGGACATAGCACTATAGGTGGAATAGAACGGTGGTTGTGGAGAAGACAAAAAGGGGAACATAGTCTCACATAAACTAGGCGTATCAATGGGCTATGGAGATGCCCATCAATAGATATCAATGTGAGTGAGTAGGGATTTCCATGCAACGGATGCACTAGAGCTATAAGTATATGAAAGCTCAAAAAGAAACCAAGTGGGTGTGCATCCAACTTCCTTGATCATGAAGACCTAGGGTGATTTGAGGAAGCCCATCATTGCAATATACAAGCCAAGTTCTATAATGAAAATTCCCACTAGTATATGAAAGTGATAACATGAGAGACTCTCTACTATGCATATCATGGTGCTACTTTGAAGCACAAGTGTGGTAAAAGGATAGTAACATTGTCCCTTCTCTCTTTTTCTCTCAATTTTTTTATTTGGGCCTTTTCTCTTTTTTTATGGCCTCTTTTTTTATTTTTTTATTTTTCATCCAGAGTCCCATCCCGACTTGTGGGGGAATCATAGTCTCCATCATCCTTTCCTCACTGGGATAATGCTCTAATAATGATGATCATCACACTTTTATTTTTCTTACAACTCAACAATTACAAATTGATACTTAGAACAAAATATGACTCTATGTGAATGCCTCCGGCGGTGTACCGAGATATGCAATGACTCATGAGTGACATGTATGAAAGAATTATGAATGGTGGCTTTGCCACAAATACGATGTCAACTACATGATCATGCTAAGCAATATGACAATGATGGAGTGTGTCATAATAAACGGAATGGTGGAAAGTTGCATGGCAATATATCTTGGAATGGCTATGAAAATGCCATAATAGGTAGGTATGGTGGCTGTTTTGAGGAAGGTATATGGTGGGTGTATGATACCGGCGAAAGGTGTGCGGTATTAGAGAGGCTAGCAAAGGTGGAAGGGTGAGAGTGTGTATAATCCATGGACTCAACATTAGTCATAAAGAACTCATATACTTATTGCAAAAAACTACATGTTATCAAAGCAAAGTATTATGCGCATGCTCCTAGGGGGATAGATTGGTAGGAAAAGACCATCGCTCGTCCCCGACTGCCACTCATAAGGAAGACAATCAATAAATAAATCATGCTCTGACTTCATCACATAACGGTTCACCATACGTGCAGGCTACGGGAATCACAAGCTCCAACACAAATATTTCTCAAATTCACAACTACTCAACTAGCATGACTTTAATATCACCATCTCTATATCTCAAAACAATTATCAAGTATCAATCTTATCATAGTATTTAACACACTCATAAGAAAGTTTTATTATTAATCTTGCATACCAAGTATATTAGGATTTTAAGCAAATTACCATGCTATTTAAGACTCTCAAAATAATATAAGTGAAGCATGAGAGATCAATAGTTTCTATAAAACAAATCCACCACCGTGCTCTAAAAGATATAAGTGAAGTACTAGAGCAAAATTATATAACTCAAAAGATATAAGCGAAGCACATAGAGTATTCTAAAAAATTCCAAATCATTTATGGCTCTCTCAAAAGGTGTGTACAGAAAGGATGGTTGTAGTAAACTAAAAAGCAAAGACTCAAATCATAAAAGACGCTCCAAGCAAAACACATATCATGTGGTAAATAAAAATATAGCTACAAGTAAAGTTACCGATAGACGTAGACGAAAGAGGGGATGCCTTCCAGGGCATCCCCAAGCTTTGGCTTTTAGGTGTCCTTAGATTATCTTGGGGCTGCCATGGGAATCCCCAAGCTTAGGCTCTTGCCACTCCTTGTTCCATAATCCATCAAATCTTTACCCAAAACTTGAAAACTTCACAACACAAAACTTAAAGTAGAAAATCTCGTGAGCTCCGTTAGCGAAAGAAAATAAAAGATCACTTCAAGGTACCATAATGAACTCATTATTTATTTATATTGGTGTTATACCTACTTTATTCCAACTTCTCTATGGTTTATAAACTATTTTACTAGCCATAGATTCATCAAAATAAGCAAACAACACATGAAAAGCAGAATCTGACAAAAACAGAATAGTCTGTAGTAATCTGTACCTATCGCAAGATCTGGAACCCCAAAAATTCTAAAATAAATTTCTGGACGTGAGGAATTTATCTATTAATCATCTGCAAAAATAATTAACTAAATATAACTCTTAAAATAAAAATGACAGCAGTTCTCGTGAGCGCTAAAGTTTCTGTTTTTTACAGCAAGTTCAACAAGACTTTCCCCAAGTCTTCCCAACGGTTCTACTTGGCACAAACACTAATTAAACAGAAAAAAACCCAACCAGTGGCTAGATAAATTATTAATTACTAAATAGGAGCAAAAAGCAAGGAATAAAAATAAAATTGTATTGCCTCCCAACAAGCGCTATCGTTTAACGCCCCTAGCTAGGCATAACAAGCAAGAATAGATCTAGGTATTGCCATCTTTGGTAGGCAATCCATAAGTGGCTCTCATAATAGATTCATAAGGTAATTTAATTTTATTTCTAGGAAAGTGTTCCATGCCTTTCCTTAGTGGAAATTGGAATCTAATATTTCCTTCCTTCATATCAATAATTGCACCAATCGTTCTAAGGAAAGGTCTACCAAGAATAATAGGACATGAAGGATTGCAATCTATGTCAAGAACAATAAAATCTACGGGCACATAATTCCTATTTGCAACAATAAGAACATCATTAATTCTTCCCATAGGTTTCTTAATAAAGGAATCCGCAAGGTGCAAGTTTAGGAAGCAATCATCAAAATCCCGGAAACCTAACAAATCACACAAAGTCTTTGGAATCGTGGAAACACTAGCACCCAAATCACATAAAGCATAGCATTCATGATTTTTAATTTTAATCTTAATAGTTGGTTCCCACTCATCATAAAGTTTTCTAGGGATATAAACTTCCAATTCAAGTTTTTCTTCATAAGATTGCATCAAGGCATCAACGATATGTTTAGTAAACGCTTTATTTTGACTATAAGCATGAGGAGAATTTAGCACGGATTGCAACATGGAAATACAATCAATAAAAGAGCAATTTTCATAGTTAAATTCCTTGAAATCCATAATAGTAGGTTTAGAAATATCTAGGGTTTTAATTTCTTCAATCCCACTTTTATCAAATTTAGCATCAAGATCAACAAATTCTGAATTCTTGGAACGCCTTCTAGGTCAAGGTGGATCATATTCAGTCCCATCATTATCAAGATTCATATTGCAAAACAAAGATTTAATAGGGGACACATCAATAACTTTTAGATCTTCATCTTTATTTTCATAGCAACTAGAAGAACACGCTCTTATAAAGGCATCTTTCTTAGCACGCATCCTAGCGGTTCTTTCTTTGCACTCATCAATGGAAATTCTCATGGCTTTGAGAGACTCATTGATATCATGCTTAGGTGGAATAGATCTAAGTTTCAAAGAATCAACATCAAGAGCAATTTTATCAACATTCCTAGCCAAATCATCAATCTTAAGCAATTTTTCTTCAATCTTAGTGTTAAAATTCTTTTGCGAAGTAATAAATTATTTAATATTAGATTCAAAATCAAAGGGAATCTTATTATAATTTCCATAAGAATTGTTGTAGGAATTACCATAATTATTAGAGGAATTACTAGGATAAGGCCTAGGGTTGAAATTTCCTCTATACGCGTTGTTACCAAAATTGTTCCTACCAACAAAATTCACATCCATAGATTCATTATTATTCTCAATCAAAGTAGACAAGGGCATATAATTAGGATCATAAGAAACACTCTTATTAGCAAATAATTTCATAAGTTCATCCATCTTTCGACTCAAAACATTAATTTCTTCTATTGCATGCACCTTTTTATTAGCAGATGTTTCAGTATGCCATTGAGAATAATTAACCATAATATTATCTAGGAGTTTAGTAGCTTCTCCTAAAGTGATTTCGATAAAAGTGCCACCCGCGGCTGAATCTAAAAGATTTCTAGAACCAAAATTCAATCCGGCATAAATTTTTTGTATAATCATCCACAAATTTAAACCATGAGTAGAGCAATTACGTATCATTAATTTCATTCTCTCCCAAGCTTGTGCAACATGTTCATGATCAAGTTGCTTAAAATTCATAATATCATTTCTAATAGAGATGATCTTAGCGGGAGGAAAATACTTAGAGATAAAAGCATCTTTGCACTTGTTCCAACAATCAATACTATTCTTAGGCAAAGACGAAAACCAAGCTTTAGCACGATCTCTAAGCGAAAAAGGAAATAGCTTCAATTTAACAATATCATTATCCACATATTTCTTCTTTTGCATGTCACACAAATCAACGAAGCTATTTAGATGGGTAGCGACATCTACACTAGGAAGGCCGGACAATGGATCTTTCATGACAAGAATCAGTAAAGCAGTATTAATTTCACAAGATTCAGCATCGGTAAGAGGAGCAATCAGAGTGCTAATAAAATCATTATTGTTGGTATTGGTGAAGTCACACAATTAGTATTATTTTGAGCCATCGTGACAAGCAAGAAAACTAACACACAAGCAAACAAAAAGCGAGTGGGCAAAAAGAGGCAAATAGAGAGGGAGGATAGAGAGAGAGAGGGCGAATAAAACGGCAAGGGTGAAGCGGGGGGAGAGCAAAACGAGAGGCAAATGGCAAATAATGTGATGCGGGAGATAAGGGTATGTGATGGGTACTTGGTATCTTGACTTTTGCGTAGACCTCCCCGGCAACGGCACTAGAAATCCTTCTTTCTACCGCTTGAGCACTGTGTTGGTTTTCCCCGAAGAGGAAGGGATGATGCAACAAAGTAGCGTAAGTATTTCCCTCAGTTTTTGAGAACCAAGGTATCAATCCAGTAGGAGGATACGTGCGAGTCCCTCGCACCTGCACAAAACAAATAAATCCTCACAACCAACACAAATAGGGGTTGTCAATCCCTATAGGGCCACTTACGAGAGTAAGATCTGATAGATATGATAAGATAATATTTTTGGTATTTTTATGATAAAGATGCAAAGTAAAATAAAGGCAAAGTAAATAGCAAAGGAAATAAAAAAAGTAGTAGGATATTAATATGATAAAGGTAGACCCGGGGGCCATAGGTTTCACTAGTGGCTTCTCTCGAGAGCATAAGTATTCTACGGTGGGTGAACAAATTACTGTTGAGCAATTGACAGAATTGAGCATAGTTATGAGAATATCTAGGTATGATCATGTATATAGGCATCACGTCCGAGACAAGTAGACCGACTCCTTCCTGCATCTACTACTATTGCTCCACTCATCGACCGCTATCCAGCATGCATCTAGAGTATTAAGTTAAAAACAGAGTAACGCCTTAAGCAATATGACATGATGAAGAGGGATAGACTCATGCAATATGAAGAAAACCCCATCTTGTTATCCTCAATGGCAACAATACAATACGTGCCTTGCTGCCCTTACTGTCACCGGGAAAGGACACCGCAAGATTGAACCCAAAGCTAAGCACTTCTCCCATTGCAAGAAAGATCAATCTAGTAGGCCAAACCAAACTGATAATTCGGAAAGACTTGCAAAGATAACCAATCATACATAAAAGAATTCAGAGAAGATACAAATATTATTCATAGATAAAATTGATCATAAACCCACAATTCATCGGTCTCAACAAACACACCGCAAAAAGAAGATTACATCGAATAGATCTCCGCAAGAGAGGGTGAGAACATTGTATTGAGATCCAAAAAGAGAGAAGAAGCCATCTAGCTACTAACTATGGACCCGTAGGTCTTAGGTAAACTACTGACACTTCATCGGAGAGGCTATGGTGTTGATGTAGAATCCCTCCGTGATTGATGCCCCCTCCGGCGGAGCTCCAGAACAGGCCCCAAGGTGGGATCTCGTGGATACAGAAAGTTATGGCGGTGGAATTAGGATTTTGGATCTGTATCTGATCGCTTGGGGTATGTAGGTATATAGAAGGAAGGAGTACGTCGGTGGAGCAACAAGGGGCCCACGAGGGTGGAGGGCGTGCCTGGTGGGGGTGGGCGCGCCCCCCTACCTCGTGCCCTCCTGTTTTCTTTCTTGACGTAGGGTCCAAGTCTCCCGGATCCTAATCTTCCTAAAAATCACGTCCCCGAAGGTTTCATTCCGTTTGGACTCCGTTTGATATTCCTTTTCTTCGAAACCCTAAAATAGGCAAAAAACAGCAATTCTGGGCTGGGCCTCCGGTTAATAGGTTAGTCCCAAAAATAATATAAAAGTGGATAATAAAGCCCAATAATGTCCAAAATAGTAGATAATATGGCATGGAGCTATCAAAAATTATAGATACGTTGGAGACGTATCAGAAATACCCAAGTCAAAGTCTGCAATAGTCTCCATCCATCTCTGCTGACGGAGGTTCAAGTCTGGCTGAATAAACATATACTTCATACTTTGGTGGTCGGTGAAGATCTCGCAACGGTTACCGAGAAGGTGATGTCGCCACTGTTTTAGTGCATGAATGACAGCAGCAAGCTCGAGGTCATGAACTGGGTAGTTCTCTTCATGAGGGCGCAATTGATGAGAGGCATAAGTCATTACCTTGCGCTCTTGCATTAGGACACAGCCTAATCCTTAACGGGAGCATCGCAGTAAATAACGAAATCCTTCTTAGTATCAGGTGGAGCAAGCACTAGGGAAGAAGTCAACTTGTCTTTGAGTGCTTGGAAACTTTCCTTACATTCGTTGATCCATTGGAACTTGACGCCCTTATGCAACAGGTTAGTCACAGGCCTGGCCATCTTGGAGAAGTTCTCGACAAATCGACGGCAATAGCCGGCGAGTCCGAGAAAACTTCTGACTTGCTTTACATTCTTCGAAGGAGTCCAATCGAGAATAGCCTGGAATCGTTCAGGGTTGACAGCAATACCATCCTTAGAGATGACATGCCCAAGATAGGTTACTTCGAGTAGCCAGAATTCACATTTGGAGAACTTGGCATATAGTTGATGCTCTCGTAGCTTTTCCAGCACAAGACAAAGATGTTAGCATGCTCTTCTTTGTTCTTGGAAAATACAAGGATATCATCCAGATAAACCACGACAAACTTGTCAAGGTAATCGATGAATATATAGTTCATGAGATGAGAGAAGGTGGCTGGATCATTGGTTAAGACGAATGACATGATAGTGTACTCGTATGAACCATATCGAGTCACGAATGCGGTCTTTGGGATATCCTCTTCACAAACACGGATCTGGTGGTAACCCAACCTCAAGTCAAGCTTGGAGAACACTGACGAACCAGCCAGTTGATCATACAGATCATTGATCCAAGGGAGGGGATATTTGTTCTGGATAGTGGCTTGGTTAATAGGACGGTAGTCTTCGACCAATCGGTTTGTCCCATCCTTCTTCTTAACAAAGAGAGAAGGTGCTTCCCAAGGAGAGCAACTAGGGCGAATGAAACCTTTGCGAAGAGATTTGTCGATTTCCTCCTTAAGCTCAATGAGTTCATGCGGCGGCATCTTGTAGGGTTGTTTGGCTATAGGAATGGTGCCTGGCTTCAAGTCAATGATGAATTCGACAACTCTAGTAGGGGAATCCCTGGAAGTTCTTCGGGAAAGATGTCTTGGAATTCGCGAATGACGGGAATGTTTTCAGTGCCCTCGAGTGGTGTAGCGTTCGATGCATTTAAGGCATAAAGCCGTGCCTCGGCATTTTGCACCAGATGAGCATGGTAACTAACTATTTCATCAAAAAGGTGTAGCAGATGGACGGTCTTAGTGGCGCAAACTGTAGAAGCAGTATGTGCTTTCAACCAATCCGTCCCCAAAATGAGGTCAATGTTAGACGACTTCAGGATAATGGAAGAGGCATAGAATTCCAGCCCTTCGATTTCCACGGGGACGTCGATGCCAACCATGGAGGTTTGACATTGTCCCACAGGGGTTTTTACCACTACCGAAGTGTTCATCTCCTCACATTTAACGTCGTGCTTGTATGCAAAATCTTCTGACAAGAATGAATGTGATGCTCCTGAATCGAATAAAATAGATGCAGGTACTGAATCAACGAGGAGTGTACCCATTACAGTAGCAGGCTGGTCTTGGGCTTCATTGAGATCAACGTGGTTGGCATGAACATGGCCATAAGACTTGGCATTGGTGTTGCGGGGATGGTTGTTTCCACGGCCAGCTGTGGGAAGGGCCAGTTGATTCTAATTCTGGTAGCAATCCCTGGCACGGTGACCTGGTTGACCACACTTGTAGCACATACCATTATTGGGAGTGGGAACAGGAGCTCGGGGTGGTTGAGCTGGAAGCCTTGGCTGCCTAGGTGGTGGAGGAGGCAGACGAGGTGCAGCATAGGACTGCCTTGGAGCAGGTGTAGTTGGCTGGTACATGCTGTTGGGAATCCATATCCTACACTTCTACGAGGGTGGGCTCGAAGATGAGCCCATGTCATGGTTGCGCCTGTGAGACCTCTGGTGTTCCTGCAGACCAGTCTCGACATTGATGGCCTTATTCACCAAGGTTGCGAAATCGGCAAAGTCATTCACTAGTAGTGCGAGCTTGATGTTAGCTTGTAGCCCATCACGGAACTTCTCCTGTCTGCGTGCATCAGTTGCAATGTCTTCCTCAACATAGAGGGATAAGTCCAGAAACTCCCACTG